>NW_008358999.1:27196-38283 GCF_000622305.1 Nannospalax galili
GGGCACCTGGCCGCCAGGCAGGAGCCTGTGTTCTGATGGGCTGGTGCTCTCTCCTCCCTTTTAATTTCACCCTGCAACCTGGCAAGCCTGCCTGAGCCTGGTCCCCACCTCCTGGCTCCACGCCCAGTCACCTAAGTCACCGGCTATCGATCTAAGGGGCTGGGAAGGTGTTCTGAACCTCTCCGAGGGTCGGAAGGGGCCCTGGGAACAGCCAGGCTCAATAGCTGACAGGAAAGTCCAGACAGCCCTCAGCACCCTCTAGCTTGGACTCTCCATGCTGGACCCCGTGCTTCATTTCTGAGGGCTGTGTGCCAGGCACCAGCTAAGCAACTTGCAGATTCTATTGCCTATGTATGTCAGTAGGCTCAGGGAGACAGAATAGAGGGTTCAAATCCCACTCTGCCTCTCAGAGCCACTGAGAGCATCATGTGACTTAATGCTCCTTGTGGCATTAAACAGCTGCTACAACAGGGCCAATCCTTTTCTATGGGAGAACTCAGCACAGTGGAAGAGGGTTAACTCTGTCTTTTAAAAAATGCTAGCAGCTATTCTGGGTCTCTGGCCACATACGTAGTGAGCAGTGAAGCCACTTGTGAGCAGGTCTACCTGACCCACACACTGTATTGCGAGGTGACTTCCTAGTGCCCAGGTCTCAAAAGGCACAGGTCTATGGCAAGGTCTGTGTTGTTTTGGTATGATCATGGAGAACAAAGGCTTTCTCAAGAGGTCAGGTGTCTTGCCCAGACTTTCTGTGACTAAACAGCAAAGTCAGGGTCGGAGACAGTCCTTGTAGCCAGCGTCTTCTGCACTGTCGGATACAGTTTCTTATTCATTTCTTTCAAATACGTATCTTTAAAATTGAAGACAAGGGCTAGAGAGATAGCTCAGTGGTTAAGAGCTCTGGCTGCTCTTGCTAAGGATGAGGGTTCAATTCCAAGCACCCACATGGCAGCTAACAACCATCTGTAACTCCAGTTCCAGGGGGTCTGACATCCTCTTCTGACTACCGAAAGGTATGTGTCCCTCGCTTGGCTCTTGAAACAATTTTGTAAGTTGATCTTGGTTTTGTTTGTTTGTTGTTTTTGTCACGTAGCAGCCCAGGCTAGCTTCAAATTCACTGAATAGCTGAGGATGACCTTGAATTCATGACCCTCCTTCTGAGATTACAGACATTTGCCACTACAAGGCCCAGTTGGTGGTACTTTATGTTAGTGCTTGGGATGCCCAGGGCCTTGTGCATGCGGGGTAAGCCCTCTTTCACTGTCAGCATTTTTAATAAAATCTACTCTCTTGCCACTAAAAAAGAAAAGCAGATGGAAAAAGCTCTCAGCTTTGAGCTCAGGAGGCAGGTTCTGAGCCCACTTAGCGATGATCTTGGGTTGCCCTATGCCCATTGGACTGGTGGTGTTGGGTACCTGCTGCACTCAGCACCCCAAGAGAAGCAGAACAGATCAGGCTCCCTGCTCTGAAGACTCCATGGTCTGGAGACAGACACCACCCAGAGGTAGGGGAGTAATGTGTAACGTCTGACCCTCCGTCCTCTGGGAAGAGGTGATGGTGCCTTGGCCCTGGGGTGTCATTGGAGAGAGGAGCAGGGCTCTGAACAAGCCTTGAAGATGCAGCTGGTGACATCTGCCAAAGGATTGACACGGCAGGGAGGAAGAGTGCAAGGATGGCTGCAGTTTGGGGCTCAAGCCCTTGAAAGGAAGGCTTCTTAGAGGGATGGAGATGGCTGGATACAGGTGTGAGTCAAGGGTTTGGCTATTCTGTCTGTGAACACTTGTTAAACATGAAGGGGCTATGGGTTTGCTGACTGGAGAGGTGACTGCTGGTGACATGTCCCTCTGTGCTGGGGACTAAGGGAGGGAGAAAGATTTCTCTGGAATCATAGGGCATGCCTCCTGAGCCACAGACACACAACCAAGAACTCCCCTGTCCACAGGCAGAGACAACAAAGACAGGTGGGAGAGAAGGAGGCCCTGCAGGGACGCCGCCAGCCGGTCAGGGTCCCTGCCTCCAGCAACTTCTAAAATGATTAGGAAGCCAGGAAAGAGAAAAATTGGCATAATTTTGTATTTGATTACATTTGATTGTAAGGGTCTTTCTGGAATGATCTCTATTGCCAATGCATCTGATTGTAAATGTTACTGACTTGAAAAGTTCATTATCTCTAAAGGCATCAAGGATAAGCCTCAGTTTACCCAGAAAAACAGCACTTCAAGAGTAGCTTTTCCACCACCCCTGCCCAAAACCCCAATGAACCAGAACCCAAATCATTTTGTCTAATCCCATCTATTGATAAAAACTTGTCCATTTCCTATGAAATGTAATAAGGAATGTAAAGAGTAAGTTTCCAAAGAGCACATAGGTATGCTCTCACTAGAGAAGACCAGATGGATGGGTGGATGGATGGGTAGATGGATGATGGGTGGGTGGATGGATGGATGGATGGATGGATAGGTGGATGAATGATGGGTGGGTGGGTGGATGGATGGATGGATGGATGGGTGGATGGATGGGTGGGTGGATGGATGGATGGATGCATGGACAAATGGATGGACAGATGGGTAAATGGAGGGCTGAATGGACAGATGGATGGGTGGACTGATAGGAAAGAGGGAAGAAGAGAGAAGAGGTGATTGGTGAGGAGCCATTGTGAGGAGATGATGTCATGACTTGATGGGGACAGTGCTGACGATGAGGACCACCATGCTAGCAAACACAGCTCCCACTCTCACCCTTTGCTAGGCAGTTTGTAAGCCCCTCCCATATATTCACTCATCTAATCTTCCCAATAATTCCAGGTGACAGGTTCTGAGCAAGCCCAGAAGGCCAAGTTCAGACAAACCACAGCCTGGCTGTGCCCTTGGCCAGCTCAGGCAGGGCAGGTGCTTGGCAGGACATGGAGGCTTCTCCAAGGGGCCACTCTCAGGTGTGAGGGAAAGAAAGGCCCAAGGAGGGCTTCAGAGGAGTGGGCAGGAGTCAAGAGGAGGGTGGGAACTATTCTAATCTTATAGATGAAAGAATCGAGAGCAGACCCCCTCACCCATGGGCTCCTGTTGGTCCCCAGGTCCCTGCCAGGCAGAGGATGAAGCCTTCCTCCCTTCCGGAAGCTTTCCTGTATTGTTTGAATACACACCATGAGCAAACAATATTCACACTGTTGGAATGAAGAGCATGCCCCTATTATTCTCTTTTTGAGGGAAATCTGCCCCTCCTCCTCTCTGGGCCCCCCTCCGCTCCTCTCTGCAGGCCCCCTCTCCTCCTCTCTGGGCCCCCCTCTGCTCCTCTCTGCAGGCCTCCCTGCCCCTTCCTTTTCCTGCCCCTGGGAACATTTCCTTGGAGACACTGTGACCTGCCCAGGCCCCCGCCTTACCCACAACCCACAAAGGTACATCCTGCACACCCTGGCTGTGGTCTCTTTGAACTTGGGACTCCAGGCTTGACAGGTCAGATCTGGGAGGGGCGGGGTGGGGAGCCAGGTGACCTCACCGCCCCCCCTCCCAGCTGGAACATTCATCTTAGAGTTCCTAACCTGGCTAGGGCAGCTGGAAAGACAGGGCCACGCAAGGGACAGGCCTGCCAGCTACCAGGGACGGTGGGACTGCGTCCAAGCTGCCCGGTCATCAAGCCCGGTACTCGGCAGCAAGGCAGTGCTGGGCTCTCACGGCCGTGTCCTATCTTCACCTTTCTTCATTAGCTTCATGGAACCCTGATTGTTGTTCTTGTGGCTGAAAATATAACAGAGAAGCAAACTGACAAGTCCCTGCCCTCTCTGGCCACAGAAAGCAGTGAGCTCAGGGGGAAGGCTGCAGAGATGGCTCAGTGCTTAAGAGCACTGACTGCTCTTTCAGAGGATCCAGGTTTGATTCCCAACACCCACATGGTGGCTAACAACCATCTGTAACTCCAGTTCCAGCAGATCTGATGCCATCCTCTGGCTTCCACAGGTATTGCACATCACAGATGCATTTATATACATGCAGGCAAACACTCATACACATAAAATAAAAATAAATAAACCAGAAAAGAGAAAGAAATGACAAGAGACTAGATGTGGGGGGGGCGGGGGTTCTTGGTGACCTCTATGGATGCTGCTTACCTCAGAGAGTGATTCCAGTCCTCCACAGCTCCCAGACCCCAACCTGTGGAGCTAGATCAGAGTTCCCACCCCAATACCTTCAAGGGTCAGGCAGACTGTTCTAATGAGAGAAGCTGATGGGGTAAGACAATAAAGCCAAGTAGTGACTGTGGCCCAGGAACAAAGCCCACTTGTGCTGACAATTTTCCCTAAGAACAAAACCCTGGGGGGGTGTGGACCAGTGGCTAAGTGGAGTGCTGGGTAGAAAGAGGGTAGAGGGATTAAGTCTGCCTGGAGAGGTCACCAGATGCCTGCGAGGATAGGGTACCTGGGCCAGAGGAGTCCTGTCAACCAGCAGGACATGGGAATGGCAGGCTCAGTCCTCGTGACCAGTCTGAGGGCCCTCCTCTGATACCTTCGCACCCCTGGATTGCACTTCCACTCACCCAGGACAGCCTGGAGGGAGGGGGATCTATAGAGCCCAGAGCTCTGGACCATTACCTGGGGTTACCGCCCCTCCCAGGACCCATGGATACCACATGGACAATCCCACCTGCTCCAGGCTCTTCCACCTTCCTTCTGGAAAGACCCCCTGACACCATCAACCAGAGCTATTTTCCAGTTGGGTTAGCCAAAGCCTCAAGGGAGCAATGACCTATCCAAGGTGAGGTGGGAAGATCCCAGGCAGCCAAATCTGGACCCAACATTTTCATTTGTTCATTCATTCAACAAACATCTATAAGGCACTTGATGTATGCAGGCGCTTTCCTAAAACTCAGAGTTCCAAACACCAATTACCGAAGAGTGCTTCTCGATTCCTTTTACTGGGGTCTTCCCAGGCCCCCTCCACTCTTCCTGTACCACTGACAGCTGGGACAGGACCCAGGGCCTGCTAGTGGATTGAGGAGTAGCCCCAGGAGCTCTGACTCTTCTGTCACAAGAAAGCAGAATACCTACCAGTTCCCTCAGGGCAGAGGGCCCTGAAGCTGGTGGCTGTAATGGCAGGAAAGGGTGAGGGCCACAAACCACATGACTCTCTCCACCCCATCCCCACAGAGCCCACACCCCGGGCCCAGCTTTCTGCTGAGGGACACCTGAGGCCCATGAGCAGCACTAATAACACCGTTGCTGGGGCTGGGCAGGCATAAGGATGCTGCCCTCGGGGAAGGGGGGCTTGGGGTCAGGAGTTTCACCCCACAGGTGGCCAACTCAGCAGCCTCATCCATCAGCCCAGCCCCAGCCTCACTGGCCTCCACATCTCCACAGATGACACTACCTCACACAGGTTACTCAAGAGATGCCCCAGCCACATCTTCAGTCTCCCTCTCCCTCAGCCTCAGAATTCCAGCAGTCACCTTCCAGCCCATGACCCTACCTCCCAGGTTTTTCCTCCTGGCGGGGCTTCCCTTCATATATACCCCCTCAACCCCCACCATCACCCATGCCCTGTCCCAGACAGCACTGACTCCCAGTGGAGACTTCGGCAGCTCCTGGTGTCCCAGGCCCTGGACCGCTGCAGTCCACACGCAGGCAACTGTGATCTCTCTGAACAACAGTGTCTTTCCTCTGCTCAAAAGCCCTCCCCAGAGCTAGGGATGTGGCTCAGTCAGTAGAGTGCTTGCCTAGTGTGTATGAGGCCGTGGGTTTCATCTACAGCACTGCACGAAGGGGGCCTGGTGGTACACACCTGTGATCTCAGCACTCAGGAGTGCTGAGACTGTTGTAAAAGAACCTTTTCCAGCTCCCAAGGCCTCTAGGACAGAGATGGTGTCTGACTGGAAACTATTGAGGCTTTAGGACCTGGTCTTCATGTTCCAATCTCGACTTGGCCAGGGCACGATCCTGGACATATGACTGAACTCTCCATGGCTCCTAATCTTCTAAACTTTTTGGTCTCCTAATTTTTAAAATCTGCAATAATGGGGCCTGGAGAGATGGCTCAGCAGTTAAGAGCACTGGCTGTTCTTGCAAAGGACGCAGGTTCAAGTCCCAGCACTCACATGACCACTAACAACCATCCAGTTCCAGGGAATCCAATGCCCTCTTCTGACCTCTGCAGGCATTGCATGACATAGGTGCACTTACACACATGCAGAAAACACACTCACATACATAAAATAAAAATAATAAATAATAAATATATTTTAAAATCTGCAATGATGTACAAGTTTAGAAACATAGGTTAAATAGTGCCTGGTATATAGTTGGGCCTCAGGAAGTAGAAGCTTAGCCTGGCATTCAAGGCATCCAAGACCGAGCCTCTCATATCCCCTGACTGAGTGCCTCACCCTTTCCTGACCTAAGTCCCTCTGGGCCCACCTACTGCCCCCACTGGGGACCTACTCCCTGACCTGGGAGTTACCATGAGTCTCAGGTTTCCCTTATGCCCATTCCCTTCCCTACCTCCACCTCTCAGCCCTTCCCACATCCCACAAGAAGACTTAGTACTTCTAAGGCCTTGATGGTTTATGCCCACATCTTGGTCAAAATAATTTTAGACCATCACCTACAGAATACACTCCAGAGAAGGTTTCTTTTTGTTGGTTGTTGTTGTAGAGCACATTAAGTCAAAGGAGAGAGAGAGAGAGAGAGAGAGAGAGAGAGAGAGAGAAGAGAAAGAGAAGTTGGAAGGAAGGGAGGAAGGAAAGAACAGACAAGGACAGCCTATCTGGATGGTAGATTTAGCTACGAGCTCCCTACTGGCCCAGGAAAGAAGAAAAATCAGAATACACTCCATGAATCTTGTTACACATAAGGCAAAACTAAGTTATTAGGGTGACCATAGATATACATGCCCTGCATCTATTAAACTTTTCTCTGTGAAAATTCTTTGCTTTAGCAAACCTTTGGTTAAGTAGAGGATGGTGCTGACTCTGCAATGTCCTTCTGTACATCGGCTCTTCCCTGCAGTTGGTGGAGCAGAGACTCAGAGTGAGGGGCATCCCACTGAAACATCAGCTTGGGTCCAGTCACCTCCTGCTGACTCATTCTGAGCCAGGACATCATTCCAGGGTCACAGTTCCTCTGCTGGCCACCCCCAACACAGGCCTTCACGTGTCACCTGACCCTTCCGTGAAACGTGCTCCATCTGCTTCATGGGACACATGAACACAGAGGCAATGTAACTTACTTAAACTTTATTTTTAATTTTATGTGTATAAATGTTGTACCTGCATGTATGTGTGTGCCACATGTATGCAAAGTCCGTGGAGGCCAGAAGAGGGCATCAGATCCTCTGGAACTGGAGTTAGGATGGTTCTTAGCTGCCATATGGGTGCTGGGAACTGAACCTGGGTCCTCTGCAAGAGCAGCCAGTGCTCTTAACTGCTGAGCCCTCTTTCTAGCCCTGTGATATTTTAAAACACACAGCAAGGGGGCTGGGCATGTGGCTTAGTGTGCTTGCCTAACATGCATGAAGTCCTTCCCCAGTGCCACAGAAACCAAGCATGGTAGTGCATCCAGGTAATCTTAGGAGTCAGAAGCAGGAAGATGTTCAAGGTTAACCTTGGCTACTAGTGAAGCCAGCATAGGCTACAAGAGATGCTGTCTAAAAAAGAAAAAGAAACCACCAAACCACATAGCTAGACAGCAGTGGGAGATAAAAGACAGAGAATTGGCTCAGAGTTGTGAACTTGGATTCTTGAACAGCCTGCCACGGTTCGTCAGAAACCGTCTTTCTTTCCATGGGGGCCGTTCAGCCTGGTAGAGACACCCCACCGAGATCTGGGCTCTTGTCATGAGCACACAATGCCCATGACCTAGACAGACTATCTGTGCGTGGTTCCACAACATCAGATTGAACCCACAAGCTGCACCAAGGTCTTTGACTGCTACTCACCAGGCGCTCTGGATTCTCCTTGGTGTGAGGGTCACTATCACTCGTAGACTCGCCTGGGGGATTATCCAGATTACGTTAACTGAGGTGGGAGGACTCTCCAAATGCAGGTAGCACTTTTCCCTGAGCTGGGGTCCCAGGCTGTACAAAAAGAAGAAAATGGGCAAAGTGTGGTGGTGCATGCCCAACACTTGGGAGGCAGAGGCAGGCAGATCTCAATGGGTCCAAGGCCAGCCTGACCTTATAGTGGGTTTCAGGCCCACTGTGGGACTACATGGTTAGATTCTGTCAGAGAGAGATAGAGAGGGAGGGAGGGAGGGAGAGAGAGAGAGAGAGAGAGAAGAGAGAGAGAGAGAGAGAGAGAGAGAGAATAAATGAGCTAAGCACCAGCGTTCATCTCTCTCTGCTTCCTGACTAGGGATGCTACATGACCAGCTGCCTCACACTCCCGTGGCCATGACTCCCCCGTCACGTTGGACTTTACACTCAAAGTGTGAGGCAAAATAAACCCTCACTTTCTTCAGTTGCTTCTTTTCAAATATTCCAGTTGTCAAATTTCTCATAGCCATGAGAAAAAGCAACTGACAGGCTGGTAATCGTGACCATCAGAGATCACAGCTTTTCCATTCCATTCCCACCATAATCACAGAAGCCAAGAACCCCCAGGTCCCATATCACAGTACATACAATAACATCCAAGCCACAGAATGACCAGGCCAAGGTTCAGGAGGCTTCAGGGTTCAGAGAGAGCCAGGACAAAGTCAGATAGCTGAGCCTCACCAGAGGAGAGAGCTAACAACATGGGGTACATGGCTGTCAACACAGACAGCAACTTTGGGTATCTGTTTGAAGGGGGCCGTGTGCCACACGTGTCACAAGCAGGAGTCCCATCAGCGATGAAGCCACCTGGAGGCAGGTGAGCAGGCCCTCTGCTGTGATTTTCCTGGGAAGTGGCTGGGTGAAGAGCTGGCGTGTTAGGCCACACGGCAGGCTTGGGGTGCCACCGGTGCATGGATAAGCCAGCATTCTCTGTGACTTGATGTGCTCATGGGTGTCACTGTTTATTGGCATAGATAAATCACTTATCAGTGTGTGGCTCCTGGTGTACTGGCAGATGGTGGCTGCTTACTTATATAAACAAGGTGTGTTCGTGCTGTCTTGGCACCTGCACTCAACATGGAGTAGTCACAACAAACCGCTACTTTGTAAAACAGAATAATAACCCAGAGCAAGCCCAGCCTAACAGCCTCCATGTTGTACACTGTGAGGTAACCCAGAGCTGGCGTGACCTGCTGTCCTCACCTGTCCTCCATTGCTCACACTACCCATGTGGTTGGCAAAACACCAACTCCTGAGACCCCCCACTGCACAGAGGCTCCTCCCCTTTCCCAAAGCTACTCCCAGTCTGTTCAACAGAAATGTCTCAGACACCAGCAGCCTTGAAACCAGGCAAGGAGTTGATGAGCAAGGGCTGGTGACAGCCTGCCTATAGGAGGGTGTGTTTCATGGGGACCTCGAGTATGAATGCTACGACATTTGTGGTTGTGTATGGTATGGTGCTTGTGTGCACATGCACACAGGTGTGAGTGTTCCTGTGTGTGCATGTGTGTACAAGTGTGTGTAAGGCATAGACTGATGGCTGGCGTCTTCTTCAGCTGCCCTCCACCATACTTTTTGAGACAACATCTCTCACTGAACCTGGAGCTCAATGACACTGCAGGGCTAGCTGGCCCGTGAGCTCTGGGGACTGCCTGTCTCTGCTTCCCGGTGTTGGGATTACAAACATGCTACTGTGTCTGGCCTTTTACATGGTGCTAGAGATCTGAACTCAGACCCCATGCCGTGTGGCAAATACTTTGCTGACTGATTAATTTCCCCAGTACCTTGCTTGAACATTTTAAAGAGTTTTCTTAATAAAGGGATGGGCTGGCTGGACATGGTGGCACATGCCTTTAATCCCAGCACTCGGGACACATAGGCAGGTAGATCTCTCTGATATCCAGGCCTGCCTGGTCTACGTAGTGAGTTCCAGACAGCTGGGACTACAAGGAGACCTGTCTCAAAAAGACCAATAGTAATAATAATAAAAGGATGTGCTAGGGCCCAGGATGCATGCGTGGAGGGTAGGAGAGCAGGATGGACACAGTGTTCACAGATCACCTACATTCTTTGTGCTAAGTGTTCTACCGGCATCATCTTTAATCCTTGCAGCTAACCCAGGAGGTGGGCATCACCATGGAGACGGAAGCTTAGGCTCAGAGTAGTCAAGGTACGAGGCCAGGAACACCATGAACCAGGACAGAAGGGAGCTCCACAGAGCTGCAGCCCATGGGGTCCAGAGACTGTATTCTAGCTGCTCCATCCACAGGCTCCCTGGAGGACATGGTCAGGGGCTCGCAGCATCCTGTGCTGGTGGCAGATACAGTCCGCAGGGCCCCCAGCCTCAGCCCACCACTGCTTTGGCCATAGGGAAGCAAAGCAGCCACCCTAAATGTATACTGAATCTGATGACTGCAGCTGACTAATAAGTTAAAGGGAAATCAATCTCATCTGCCTTAACTGCTCAGGAGGTGGCTAGGAATGTATCTCCTGCCCCTTTCCAGAACATTCCCTAATCTTCAGCTACTGGAAAGTTCACACCTGGAGGGGTGGGAGCCAGAGAGTCATGAAGCAGGAACTGACCACAGAAAAAACCATACAGATCAACAAATGTGCTTTGATAAACTGCTTTTAGAATCACAGGGTCAAGGCTCACTGAGCTTGGCCAAAACAAGGACGCAAACAGCCCTGGCATCTGCCCACCTGAGACCCCTTTCCCTTACAGACAGGGCTGAAAGGAGTTGGGGTGGTGGTACACACCTGTAATCCCAGCACTCAGGAGGCTGAGAGAGGTAAGAAGACCAGGAATTCAAGTTCAGAATGAGCAACGTAATGAAACCTTTTCAAAATAAACAGAAATAGGGGCTGGAGAGATGGCTCAGCCGTTAAAAGGACTTGGGTTTCGTTCCCAGCCCCCACATGGCAGCTAACAACCATCTGTGACTCCAGTTCCAAGGGATCCAGCGCCCTCTTCTGACCTCCTTGGGCATTGCATGACAACAGATACAGCTAGATACATGCAGGCAATATACTCAGTCATACACATAAAATAATAATAATGAATAAAAAAAA
>NW_008358999.1:38444-48615 GCF_000622305.1 Nannospalax galili
CCTGGCCACTTAGCAACACCTTGTCTCAAAATAAAAAGTTGAATCCAGGCATGGTGGCATGCAGTTGTAATCCCAGCACCTGGGAGGTAGAGGCAGGAGGATCAGGAGTTCAAGACTAGCTTTAACTATAATGGAAAGTCACGCTCAGAGGGAAGAACTCGAGTTTATTTATGCTAGGGGACCCACATGATTACAGTCCACTGATTGTCAGCACAGATGCTTCCATGTCCTAAGACCACCAAGGGGAAATTTCTCTTGCAGTCAAGTATGTAAATGGGCAGGCATTGAAGGTAGGGTTTAAGGGATTCTTTAGCAATAGAATTTATTGCCAGAGCCTTAACAAGCAATTGCAAACATGTTCCATTACAAAACTGTGGTATCAGATGATGCAGAGACCCAAAAGTTCAGTGCCTTGCCACAGTAGAAGGAAGATCGTCCCACACCTACGGCCCCTCCAAGGCTCAGGGACCTTTTGGAAGAGGTTAGTGGAAAGAACGAACGTAAGAGCTGGCGGAAGGGGTGGAGTGTTAACTGGAAGTGTCCTCTGACCACTATGTGGGCAAGCTATAGTCACACCTCCTTTCCCCACTCATCAAGGAGTCGATGGGAGAGTCAGTTACCCCTCCCACCCCATCAGTCGACCTTAGCTGCATGTGGGGGATGGGCTAAGGATATATAAGCCGAGAACGCCATGGGGCACCTCTCTCACCATTTTGTGCAGCTCTTGGGAAGTCACAGGATCTATATTTGAGTGTGGACTTTCCAGCACAGGTATAAATGGGGGGGGAGGGAAATGCCCACTCTTTTGTAAATAAACCCCCACCCTACGCTCTGTTAGCAAGCCCAATAAACTAGTTAGGATTTTCAAAGAAAAAGAACAGAACTACTGGAGACCATTATTCCACCAAAGCTAACCCCATGTTGGCAAACCCTTTGATTCTTATTCCTATTTTCCTCCCTTAAACTTCATTGTATACATGTTTTTACGTAATCTGCTTCAAGTTATTTCTGGAAAAATGTGTTTAAAATGGCCTCTCTGGGGCTGTAGAGATGGCTCAGCAGTTAAGAACACTGATTGTCTTGCAGAAGACCCGGGTTCAAATCCCAGCACCCACACGGCAGCTAACAACTGTCCGTAACTCCAGTCCCAGGGGATCCGACAGCCTCTTCTGACCTCCGCAGGCATTGCACGACACGGGTGCACTGACCTACATGCAGGCAACACACGCATACACATAAAATGAAAAAAAAATTTTTTTTAATTAAAAAAAAAAGAAGAAAACTGTGGTATTCTTAGCTCCTCAAGGTAGCTTTGAGGTCTTTGATGTTCCCCACTTTAATGAGCATTCATACAACCACTTATAAGCTGAGGATGCATCCTAAAGTATAAAAAGTATAAAAAGCAGGCTTTAAATGATAAAAACAACATCAGACACATATAAAAGTAACATTAAATGCATGAGTTTATTTATTTTCCTCTTTACAACTATGTACTGAGTTTGAGACCTCTTTGGCTACGTGAAATCCTCTCTCAAAAAGACAAAAGTAAAAAGAAAAAAAGAAGAAAGGAAGGAACTAAGAAAGAAAGACAAATAGAGCACTCAGTGATGGAACTCTTGTCCAGCACGCACAAGGCCTAGATAAGGTTCAGTCTCCAATCCTGAAAAATAAAACAGCCTAAAAGGTTAAAGGGCATGATTGCCCCTAAGGGCACCCCTCCTCATCTTCCAAGCCAGCTTGTTAGCAGTAAAGCCCTGTCTTTATCTCGCCCCCTACACACACACACACACACACACACACACACACACACACACACTGTCTCCCAGGCCATTGGCTTTATGGGGCGGGCACATTACCCACTTGCAACAGAATAGTTCAAAAGACTCAGATCCCCAGGAGCCTAGGTCATTAGAGAATCTGATGCCCAGCTCCACCCCTCCTCCTGGTCCTTGCTGGCCTTGGCCTGGCTGTGTCCTGGGTTTGGGGGGACAGGCTGTTGTAGACCTGCCACCGAGAGGGCCCCAATGGCTGTGCCAGGAACACCTGTCCCCCCCCCCCAAAAAAAATACACTAGGGGAAGCTGGGATAACAGGAAGTCCCCGGGCTCCACATTTGAACAGGGGAGTTGAAGGTCTGAGCAAAGCTGGGCAGGGACCCCCTCCCCCACCCACACTCTTGTCAACCTTGTAGAAGCCTAGGGCTCAGCACATCCTCAGGAAAGCCTGAATTGTCTCTGATAAAGAGGCCCAGAGAGGGTAAGAGTTGATCCAAAGCCACACAGCCCATTCCCCTTCCCCATACCTGAGGAAAGGAGAGTACCAGGTAGGAATGTGGGCCAGTGGTGTGGCAGGCCAAGCCAACAGTGGACAGGCTGGGGGCCGAGGAACAGCCTCCTCTTGACTCTGTCCCCCATTGGCTGAGTAACCCCAGGCAGCTGGCTCAGTCCTCTGGGGCTCCTCTGTCCACTAGACTCTGAGGTGTATCAGCGTGTACCCAGCCTAGCAGCTGGTGCTTTACACCAAGCCCCGGTCAACACCTCCCAGGTAGCTGGCTGTGCCTATGCCCCTGTGCACAGGTCACATGCATACACACATAGTGCACTCCCCCCCACACTGGTCCTCATGGTCCACCGCCCCCAGGAAACCTTCCCAGCTCGCCCTGGCTCTGCTCTTGAAGCTGCCCCCAAAGCTTTGCCCTAGAAGCATCACTTGTGAACAGAGCACTTGACCGCACCTCTCCTGGCCCTGCAGCCCAATGGCATAGGTGGGGAAAGGGAAGGAAAAGGGAACAGATGGACAGACCAGAAAGGGGGGTCCAGAACTGGATGAAGAAAAAAAGGGGACAGAGAACAGTCCAAAAGTCACGACCAGAAAGACTGAGGCCCAGAGACAGGCAATGACTGGTTCTAGGTCACACAGCAGTCAACCACAGAGGCAGGGCAGGAGGCCAGCTCCCCTGGCGCATTGCCTGGCTGCAAAGAAAACAGGGTAAATCTCATTAAGTCCCTGGCAAGGTAGCTCCAGTCTTATCAGATGGGAGGAGGCTCACACCCTAGGATCTTTCAACACATCCTGCCATGTGTGTGCACTACTCCAGCCTCCCTCCTGCTCTCCTTTCTGGAATGGGCACCCAGGGACTGCCCAAACCCATCCTCTCCCTGTGGAAGCTGAAGCCAGAACCAGAGCAAGTCAGCCCCTGCTGGTGGCAGCGGCACCTCCCACTCCTGCTGTCCAAGAGATAGGGGTGGGGACAGAGCAGTGGCTGTCCATATACCCCAACTGTGATATCAGCAGGGTGTGTCTTAGCATCCTTAGTCCGCTTTCTGGATGTAGAGATGGGGCAGGGGTTGACCCGGGCAGGACAGCTGCTGTGGTCCTGCATCTCAGATACCCTGTGAGGAGGTCACACAGATAACTGTGCAGACTCATATGAGTGACCTGGGGAGTCATCCCACCCCAAGCCCCTGCTCCTGCCACCCCCTGGACTTCCCAGCTGTCTCTCCTGTGTCTGATCCCATCCTTATCCTGGAGAAAAGTATGTGGCCGGCAGCCTCCAGCCCCTCCCCTGCCACACAGTCAGGCCCGAAATGGACCTGCCCAGGACAGGAACTCTCTCTGACAGTCTTCTCAGACACAACAGCCCCCTCCTGGGCCACATTCTCCTGTCTGTATCTCACAGGTGGAGGGAACCCCACCAGCCACCTCAGGACCACAGGCCAGCCTCCCCAGCCCCTCCCCATGCCAGGTTTGGGAGCTTTCCTTCCTTCCTCCCAGAGGTCTGGATGCCAATCTTACAGAGCCTTTGGGAGACAGCACACTGGGCACTAGGTTCAGGGGCACCTAGGCAGGGGTAATGTGACCTATCTGGCCTTTCTGACCCCAGGCGGTAGAAGGTTGGAAGTTCAAGCACAGGGGCCTGCTCAGAGGGAGCCCTGACCTGGGGCTGGTCATTTACTGCAGACACAGTTTGTTACATAGCTTATCACAAGCACACACCAAGAGACCACCAAAGAACAGAGGTGCCAGATCCTGCCAGGGTGGGGCCTTTCTGTGGGAGGTGGGTCTGGGGGTAGCAGCCTGAGCAAGGGAGGGTTTAGGCCCTGGATTAGGCATGCCTCTTACTTCCCTGCCCCACCTCAGTCCTCAAACCCCCAGGTATCCACGGTGCTTCCTCACTATGTGAGCTAGAGCCCTCAGTGACACCCGAGTCACCAGATGGGAGAACTGGGGCACCGACAAGGGAGTTGGTGACGCTGGCTTGCTGGAACAGGCCCACACAAGAACCCAGAGCCCACGGCTCCCTGTGCAGCCTTCTGCGTCCAGCCACTGACTGGCCTGGTCAGAGCTCCCAAGCAGGCCATCCACTCAGGCTGCCCCTTCTCTGTGTCCCACAGCTCCTTTGGGCCAGTGTGTCCATGTGCTAGCCTCTATGCCCCTTGTGGCTCACAGTCTCCTGAGGCCTCTTCTGCAATGGCAGCCGCAGGGGTGGAAGTCCAGTCTGCCTTCTCTTCAGCTGGGCCTGCACCAGCTCCTCAGAGCCCTCACAGGCTGGCCCGGTCAAAGCCTCCACGTTCCCGGGTTCCTCTGACTCAGCTCCACTGAGCCCCAGAGACACAGGATTCTGCAGCCAAGGCTTCTACCAGGCCCCAAACCCAGGGAGGAAACCATCTGGTGAGTGCAAGGAAACTTCTAGAAGCAGAGCTGGCTACAAGAGATGTAAAAACATGGAAAGCTCGCTCACTCGCTGAGTTTTGAAGACTCCTTCAGACAGCTCTGGTGGGAGGGCAGCTGCCTCTTTGCAGGAGCCTTTGCTGTCCTCCCCCTGAGGAGGGCCACATGGGATGCCTGGCCTGTTCCATTGCTGCTGCTTATGAAATGAATTAGTGGAGGAAGGGGAGTGAAATTTCCATATGGAAGGGAACAGACTCATGGTTCATGAATCTGACCAAAGACACCAAGAGTTTACAGGTTCAAGAGTTTACAGGTTACAGGTTCTACAAATTATGTCTACAAATTAATGTGAAAAAGAAAATCTTGCTGATTTTTTTTTTTTGAGACAAGGGCTCTCAAGTAGTCCAAACTGGCCTCCATCTCACTAGTAGTTGAAGATGACCTTGAACTTCTGATCCTCCTGCCTCCATCTCCCAAGTGCTGTCATTACAGCACTTGCCCAATTTATGTGGTGTCAGGAATGGGACCCAGGGTTTTGTGCATGCTAGGCAAGCACTTCCATCGACTGAACCTCCCTTGTGCGATGAAATATTATATGGCAATGAAAAATAACATGCCACAGTGTTGTGGACTAAATATCAAATGTAAAAATAAACAAAAGACTCCATAGAAAAACACCTGAATATAGTCTGACTGTTCCATTTACATGAAGTTAAAAAACAAGCAAAACTTACCTGTGGTGATAAAGGCTGGAAAATTAGTTACCTTCAAGAGCACTGACCAGCAGCCAGAGGAAGAAGACCTCGGGTGTTGAAATGCCCTGTATCTTGCCTGGGTGGCTGTTTCACTCTACTGAACCATAGACTTAACATTATCAATTTCATTCCCTGTGTGTGGTTCTTTAATAAACAATGGGACTGTCTTCTTCTCTGTGGTAAACATGCCCTAAACCAGAGTGGAAACCAAAAAAGATACCAGGTAGCCAGACGTCCCTCTGGGAGAGAGGCTTCTAGCAGCAACAACTTGGTGCAGGAAATTTATTTTTTATTTATTTATTTGATTTTATGTGTATGAGTGTATTGCCCGCATGTATGTAAGTGCACCCATGTTATACAATGCCCACGGAGGCCAGAAAAGAGTATTGGATCCCCTAGAGTTGGGTGCTGGGTATTGAACCCAGATCTCTGCAAGAGCCGTCAGTACTCCTAACCGCAGAGCCATCTCTCCAGTCCCTTGGTGCAGGAAATTTAAAAGCCTGCATTATAATTTAACATTAAGGCAACTCACTGTCTTGATCTATCAGGCAGACGCAGAGAAACAAGCCAGGAGGGGACAGTCCTGGAGTCCCTCTACTTGTTACCGGGGGAACATAGCAAGTTTCTGCTTCTGTGTGTGTGTGTGTGTGTGTATGTGTGTGTGTGTGTATGTGTGTGTGTGTGTGTGTGGTATGTATGTGTGGTGTGTATGTGTGTGTGTCTGTGTGTGTGTGTATGTGTGTGTGTGATGTGCGTGTGTGTCTGTGTGTGTATGTGTGGTGTGCGTGTGTGTATGTGTGTATGTGTGGTGTGTGTGGTATGCGTGTGTGTATGTGTATGTGTGTATGTGTGGTATGCGTGTGTGTGGTGTATGTGTGTGTGTATGTGTGGTGTGTGTGTATGTGTGTGTGTATGTGTGATGTGTGTGTATGTGTGTGTATGTGTGGTGTGTGTGTATGTATGTGTGTGTATGTGTGGTGTGTGGGTGTGTATGTGTGTGGTATTTATATGGCTGTGTGTGGATGTGTGTGGTGCGTGTGTGTGCATGTGTGGTGTGTGTGTTTGTGACTGTGCATGTGTGGTGTGTGTTTATGTGGTGTGTGTGGTGTGTGATGTATGTGTGTATGAGTGTGCGTGTGCATGTGCCATAGCACTGTGTCAGGAGGCAATGGTGCGTGCTGCCCTGACCTCCCTTGCTTGGGGCAGGGTCTTTTTGTGTGTGTGTGTCTTTTTGAGACAGGGTCTCCTTGTAGCCCCAGCTGTCCTGGAACTCACTAGGTAGACCAGGCTGGCCTCAAACTCACAAAGATCCGCCTGCCTCTGAGTGCTAGGATTAAAGGCATGCACCACCACGCCCGGCCTGGGGCGGGGTCTTTTATCGTCCACTGCTGCACACCAGGCTAGCCAGCCTACCAGCTTCTCAAGAGTCTGCCATCTCTGCCTCCCATCTTGTTGAAGGCTGGGATTACAGACACATGCTACTGAATCTCTTACACAAGTTCCGGGGATCTGAACTCAGGGCCTCAGACTTGCATAAGAAGCACTTTAACCATGGAGCCATCTTCCCAGCCCAAGAGTTTGGCTTTTGTGAACAAACATTTTAATATTGAAATACTCATGGGTATCAAGGCCAGACCACTGCCAGTCTGTAAGTCACCATTGTGCAAAGGAGAGGGAAACTCTTCCCTCCTTGAGGACAGATCAGACCACGCATGAGGGCACTAGACTTGAGTGCAGTTCAGGCAAGAAATCAGTCCCCACTCCTCCTGGGGTATCTGTGTGCAGTTCAACCCGCGCAACCATTTAAGCAGCCCTAAACTGTGGAGCGCTGTTCAAAGTGCACAGGCTTTAAGCAGGGCGATCTTCTGCTTCCCAGCCCTTAGGCCTGGATGTCTCTGGGCCATGTACCCATTCTTTCCTAGAGCAGGAGATCTGGAAGGTCCCATAGAAAGTGTCCTTGGCCTTGCAGACCCTGAGAATGGCAGGCTGAGAAAAAAAGGATATAGGCCAACAGGTCTGAGGAGCGGGTCCCTTTCCCAGCAGAACTGCCTTCTCCCCCAGGGGGAGGTCATGGGCTCAGATCTAACTGTAGAATATGTCATGGTTTTGAATTTAAGTGTCCCCCCGCCAAAAAAAACCTCATGTGTGGAAGGCTCAGTCCCCCTTGCAGCAAGGTTCAGAGGCAGGACCTTTGGGATTGACGGATCCCTGGATCTTGCCTAGTCTATGGCTTAATACATTGATAGATTCATGGCTTAATGGACTGTTGGAAGGTGGTGGTGGCTTTGAAGAGGTGGGGCCTCATTGGAGGAAGTAGGCCATGGGGAGTGTGCCTTTGAAGGGTATATTTTGTCCTCACCTCCTTCCTCCCTCTTCTTTGCTTCCCAGCCACCCTGGAGGGAGAGGACATCTTGTTCTGCCACAGGCTGGGTGGCCCACTGTGATGATCTGCCTCGTAGAGGTGACCCAGAGGTGAATCGTCCAGAGCCATGAGCCAAAATAACTCTCCTCTGTAAGTTGATTTCTCGCTGGTATTTTGTCATAGCAACGGCAAGCTGACTGACCCAGGTAGGAGAGGATTCTACCCACCCTCAGATTGTAGGGGGCTCCCTTAAAGTACAAGCTGGATAATGGGACAGACTATAGGGACCCATGGGTCCCAGGCGTGAGATCACACAGCTTGGCTGGGTAACATTGGGCTCACTCTGTATGCCTTTGTCTTTGACTCTATACAAAGAGGGGCTGGGTGGCTGCTGCTCAAGCCCTAGCTTTGACTCTGAGTTTGAGGGAGACCCTTCCCCACCGTCTTCCCAGCAGTACCCCAGCACCCCAGCCTCAGCTCCCTTCACCACAGTAAGGCCAGTCAGAGTTGGACTGGATCAGAGCACTCACAGCCCAACCCAGCCTTGAATCATACCTCCTGATCTTGGTCTCCAGCCCTTGAGCTGGGCCGGGCTGGGCAAGGCAGGGCAGGGTGGTACCTGGTTCTGAACCACTGCTCAATTTTAATGACTGCTTCGTGTCCCACTTTCTTCTGGAACCTCATGTACCCTCCTTTCTTCCAGATACCCACGGCTGGTCCCAAGAACCAGCCTCCCATTGGGCAGCCATTCACAGAGCAGGCCTTCTAGGTATGTTCTGTCCAACAGTCGGGTAGAGACAGAGCCTGTGGTCAGTGGGACCCTGGGGTTGAGTGTGCAGTGCCAGATGCCTCCTCTCTGAGGATGTAAGGTTCCACTACTCTTGGAACTGCTGGTCTGATGAACAGGACATAGGCCTGGTCCTTTGGGAGCCTCCTGCCTGACTTGGGGCTATAGCACCTCTAGGTCCAGGGGAGGAAGTAGCCACACAGCTGGGGGCTCTAGCAGCCAGGGTCCATCTGATGTCCCTGCTATGCATACAGACTCCTTCCGGGCAAGTGGTATAACCAGGGTTGTAGAGGGGACACACCAGAGAGGCACAGGAGGCATGCTGGGGGTCAGCTCAGGAATGGAGAGTCCCTCCCAAGCTGCACACTGGCTCATGTGTGACTCTGAACTCCCTCTGAATTCTCTCATGGCCCACAAGCATAGCCAGCCATGCATCTGCTTTCTATAAGAAGACAGAAGGCCAAAGCCACACACTGAGCCCCGACTGGGGCCCAGCTTCACCACCACAGGGAGGCAGGGAGGAGCAGTGGGTGGTGGTAAGTGACTCAGTCAGAGAGCCGGTTCTCCCATGCATTTGGCCTGGAAGGTTCAGGCTGCCGAGCACCCTCTGCCCCAGTGCCCTCGAGATGGCCTGCCTCAGGCTGCCCAGAGCTGGCCTTTCTCAGCCCTATTTGGAAAATGCTTTTTATTTGAGAGAGGCCTGCTGCCTCACCAGGAGTTTATGGGCCTAGTTTATGGGTCTGGCCCAGAGAGCCTGGGGCATGACTTCCGCATGTGCCAGCAAAAGCACCCAGTGTACAGGCTCTGACTGCAGCTTCTCTGAAAACCAAGGTTAGGGATGAGTTGGCAGAACCTCTGTCTTTTATAGAAGTGAACAGGAAGGACCAAAGATAGGTAGTGACTTGCCCAAGGTCACACAGTGCAAGAGTAGCAGAGCTTGTCTCCAATACTGCTCCTCTGCTCTCTGGCTAGGATTCTTATAACACTGGAACTTCCCAAAACCAGCTACCAGGACCCCTCCTAAGATGACCAACCTATGTTTCTGGGGGAAGAGAGGGACTTACTAGATACTGAGCACCTCTGGGTACAGTCAAGACAGCATGTATTGCCCCCCAGCCTCTTCAGAGGAAACTACCATTCAGACAGCCCAAGGCTGAGCAGCACCTACGTGGGGAGGCAGAGCACTTCTGTCTGCTTCCAAAGCCCACATTTGATCTTTCCATTTCCCCTTAACATCCCTCCAGAAGAGCCCCTGGGGTTGCCTGTATCCTCTACCCAGGGCTCCCAGCACCCTGTCCCTGTTCACTGGCCTGGTCCTGCAGGAACAGGCTCTGTTCGTGGCTCACAGTTGGCCTTGCCCCAGCTGCAACTCTTCCCAGAACCCCCTGAGAAGAATGGGGCAGGCACAGGTGCACTTGACCTTGGGGTCTTCTTGAGCCACTGAGATTCCCAGGGCAGCTCAGGGCAGCAGGAGTGGGCAGGGGCTCCAGGGGAGAGACCTGCTCTCAGGCTGGGATGGGAGTCTGGTGGGAGTCTGGGGTTTTGGTGCAGCTGAATCCTGCCATGTGGAACGTGCTGTGTTACCTTGAGTGTGTGG
>NW_008358999.1:49141-65684 GCF_000622305.1 Nannospalax galili
TCAGAGAGCCGGTTCTCCCATGCATTTGGCCTGGAAGGTTCAGGCTGCCGAGCACCCTCTGCCCCAGTGCCCTCGAGATGGCCTGCCTCAGGCTGCCCAGAGCTGGCCTTTCTCAGCCCTATTTGGAAAATGCTTTTTATTTGAGAGAGGCCTGCTGCCTCACCAGGAGTTTATGGGCCTAGTTTATGGGTCTGGCCCAGAGAGCCTGGGGCATGACTTCCGCATGTGCCAGCAAAAGCACCCAGTGTACAGGCTCTGACTGCAGCTTCTCTGAAAATCAAGGTTAGGGATGAGTTGGCAGAACCTCTGTCTTTTATAGAAGTGAACAGGAAGGACCAAAGATAGGTAGTGACTTGCCCAAGGTCACACAGTGCAAGAGTAGCAGAGCTTGTCTCCAATACTGCTCCTCTGCTCTCTGGCTAGGATTCTTATAACACTGGAACTTCCCAAAACCAGCTACCAGGACCCCTCCTAAGATGACCAACCTATGTTTCTGGGGGAAGAGAGGGACTTACTAGATACTGAGCACCTCTGGGTACAGCAAGACAGCATGTATTGCACCCCAGCCTCTTCAGCTGTTGAGAGACCCTGCAACCTTAACAAGAGGAAACTACCATTCAGACAGCCCGAGGCTGAGCAGCACCTACGTGGGGAGGCAGAGCACTTCTGTCTGCTTCCAAAGGGGAAGAGAGGGACTTACTAGATACTGAGCACCTCTGGGTACAGTCAAGACAGCATGTATTGCCCCCCAGCCTCTTCAGAGGAAACTACCATTCAGACAGCCCAAGGCTGAGCAGCACCTACGTGGGGAGGCAGAGCACTTCTGTCTGCTTCCAAAGCCCACATTTGATCTTTCCATTTCCCCTTAACATCCCTCCAGAAGAGCCCCTGGGGTTGCCTGTATCCTCTACCCAGGGCTCCCAGCACCCTGTCCCTGTTCACTGGCCTGGTCCTGCAGGAACAGGCTCTGTTCATGGCTCACAGTTGGCCTTGCCCCAGCTGCAACTCTTCCCAGAACCCCCTGAGAAGAATGGGGCAGGCACAGGTGCACTTGACCTTGGGGTCTTCTTGAGCCACTGAGATTCCCAGGGCAGCTCAGGGCAGCAGGAGTGGGCAGGGGCTCCAAGGGAGAGACCTGCTCTCAGGCTGGGATGGGAGTCTGGTGGGAGTCTGGGGTTTTGGTGCAGCTGAATCCTGCCATGTGGAACGTGCTGTGTTACCTTGAGTGTGTGGCAGGCTTTCTCTGTGAATGAGCTTAGGTGTGTCCAGTTATGTCCTTTCCTCCCCAGGGAGGGAAGAAACTGGGCATGGCTGTACATACCCACGATCCCAGCACTGGGGAGACAGAATCAGGTGGACCACAAGTTCCAGATCAGCCTGGACTGCACAGTGAGACCTAGTCATTCATGAATGAATGAAAAATTTAAAACTAAGATGCTGGGTCAGCAGTGATCTGGACTGTGGCTGATTCCTGTGGTAGGGTACTACCCGCTGCAGCATCAGCCACTCTTCTCGGGTGAAGGGCAGCTTGGCAGAGCCTCATCCATAGAATGACAAGAACTGTTGGAAGTTCATGAGCTACGGGAGCAGCCAAGGGCTGGGGATGTGACTCAGTAGGGAGAGTCCCTGCCTCACGTGCATGAAGCCCTGGGTTCCATCCCCAGCACTGCATAAATCGGGTATGGTGGCACACGCCTATAATCTCAGCTCTTGGGAGGCAGAAACAGGATTAGAAGCTCAAAGTCATCCTTGGCTACCTAGTGAGTTTGAGACTCTGCCTTCAATGTGTGTGTGTGTGTGTGTGTGTGTGTGCGCGCGCACATGTGCGCGCACGTGCGTCGTGCATGCGTGCGTGCGTGCGTGCATGTGTGTGTGTGTGTGTGTGTGTGTGCGCACGCGCGCGTCGTGCATGCGTGCATGCATGCGTGCGTGTGTGTGTGTGTGTGTGTGTGTGTGTGTGTGTGTGTGTAATTTGAGGTCTCTAATTGGGCTCTAGAGAGTCAACGGTGTCCATAACTTCCCAGCGCTACATGCAGCAAAGTCAACTGGGTAGCTTGAAACTATCATGGTGAGAGTGTTGATGCGTGGAAATTGGTCAACACTGCACATGGTATAGCGCACTTCTATGTGTGTGGCTGGTTAGTCTGGAAAGCTAATTGTTAAACATTTATGAAACACCCCTGGTTGTGTGGACCACACTTTTCCAGAAATCTGTATTTGTTCCTTGTTGCTGCAACAAAACCACCTGACAAAAACAATGGAAAGAAGATGGGTTGATTCTGGCTCACTGCTCGAGGGGGCAGTCCGTCCTGGCGGGAAGGCCGGGCGGCAGGCGTGAGGCACCTGGGTGTGTTGTATCCACAGTCAGGAAGCAGCAAGAGATGCACGCCTGGTGCTGCGTTGGAGTTCTCTTTTTCGTATTGGTCCAGGATCCCAGCCTATGGGATGTGCTGGCCACGTTCAGGGTGGCTCTTCCCTCCTCAGTTAAACCTCTCTGGAAACACTCTCAAAGACACACCCAGAGGTTTTGTTTCCTAGATGATTCTACAATCAAGATGATAATCAAGGTAAACCATCACACCCTGTAATCAGTCTAAATTTTCAGTTGTGGGCATATAACTGCTTTAAATTTAATTTTAGCTACTAAACTTAAAAACACATAAACTGAGGCCGGGCACGCCTTTAATCCCAGCCACTCGGGAGGCAGAGGCAAGAGGATCTCTGTGAGTTTGAGGCCAGCCTGGTCTACATAGTTCCAGGCCAGCTGGGGCTACAGGGAGACCTTGTCTCAAAAGGACAAAAAAAAAAAAAAAAAAAACATAAACTGGGACTCAGCAAAACTATAACATGTATGCTTCAAAGAATAGTGTCAAAAAGGGAAAAGTTACTCCTGGAAAGGGAGAAAAGTCGCTTCAAGTTGTGTGTCTGAAAAGGTCAAATATGCAAAGAACTCTTCCAACTGAACAATGGCAAGACCAAGCAATCACAAAACGGACAACGGCTTTGAATAGACATTTCTCCAAAGACCCACACATAGCCTATGAGCTCACAAGACAGTATGTGGCGTCAGGCATGGCGTCACAACGTCTGCAAGGAAATTGATTCCAAACCCACAGGATGCCACTGGCAAGTCCTGGGGAGGCTGGGGGAGGCTGGGGGCCACCGTACTGTTGGTGGGACCCGAAAGTGACACAGCCACCCTGGGAAAGCTGGGTGCAGCCTCTGGCTGGCCAGCTGGTCCTGTTCCCTCTTAAAGGGGAGGAGAGTGGGAACTAGAGAGATGCCCAGTACTGCCCACTTCTCTGGACCCCGAGACTTTGGGTTTGCAGATGGAAGCTTAGAACACCCAGAAGCACAAGTCTGTCCCCTCGAAGAGTAGGAATACTTTCTTTTTCTGAGTCCCTCAGAGGCCCCCAAGTTGATAAGGCTCTGGTCCTCAACAGACACCAAGGCAGTCCCTTTGAGACTAAGTTTCATGTCTTTATATTTTCCCACCTCCATCTCAGACCCTCTCAGCAGGGTCTTAATCTTCCCAGGCTGGCCTAGAACTCAACTATGTCACCAAGGATGACCTTGAACTTCTGATCCTCCTGCCTCCGCCTCCCAAGCACTAGAATAAAAGGTGTGGGTTACAACACACAGTTTTAGGGGTGCTGCAGATCAAACCCAGGGCTTCATGCAAGCCAGGCAAACACGACCAACAGCTAGAGCCCTAGCCCCAAGGGAGGTTTTTGTTTATTCGGTTTTATTTTCTTGCAGTGCTGGGCAATTGAACTCATGGTGTTGAGCACGCTAGGCCAGCGCTCTACCACTGTGCTACATTCCCAGCTCATGTCTTCTTGCTAAGGCCTCTACATGGACCTCTCTCTTTCCCCGGGAAACCTTGCCAGGTGGTCAACAATTTCACTGATCGTTCCCAATTTTCATTTTTTTTTTTAACCTTTTCCTCCTTGACACTCATCACCCCCATCTCTGAGTTAATCTCGCTGTTATTCTAACTTCCTAACCCTAACCCCATATCCTTGGCCTCCACCTCCTACCAGCACATCCTCCACCCCACCCCCCACCCCCAAGGCCTTCTGTTCTCAGTCTGTGAGATTTTCACTGAGTCTGTGAGATTTAATGTTGTCTTTTTTTACCATTGCTCAGTTCATAGTTTCCGCAATTTCCGTCCTGGTGGTTCCTTTGATGGGTGAGTTGTCTCAGAGGCTGTGTTTTACATTTCCAGGTGGATGGGGGCTTCTTACATTCCTGCTGAGCTCCAGGCTAATTTCTTCAGCATCAGAGGATGTGGTCTGGATGACATGAATTATTTCAGTTTTGTTGAGACTTGCTCCAGCGAACGGTACCTGCAGTCATCAGCTTTCTGACACGTCCCAAGCGCTGCTGGTGCTGATGCCGAATCATCCATGTGTCAATCGGGCAGGACTTGCTTCTTGAGTTCATCGAATCTGTTGCCTGTTACACTTCCAGTCATCCATCTATTTTTCAGATATTGAGATGTGTGAAAATCTCCTCTAAACTAGATTGGTCCAGTTCCCAGAGTCTGAATAACTTTAGCCTCATTTTTTTTTAATTTTTATTACATTTTAATCTATTTATTGTGTGTATGTATGCATGTATGTTTATGTACGTGGGTTTGCGTTTACCATAATGTGCGTAGAGATCAGGGGACACTTGTAGGAGTCGATTCTCTCCTACCATGTGGGTCCCTGAGATCAAACTCAGGTTGTCAGACCTGGCAGCAGGCGCTTTTACCTAGTAAACCATCTCACTGGCCCCAGCTTCATTTTTTTTTTCTGATTTATTTATTTTTATTTTATATATATGAGTGTTTTTCCTGCATGCATGTAAGTGCACCACATGTGTACAATGTCCATGGGAGCTAGAAGAGTGTATCAGATCCCCTGGAACTGGAGTTAGGGATGGTTAACTGCCATGAGGGTGCTGGGAACCGAACCCGGGTCCTCTGCAAGAGCAGCCAGTGCTCTTAAATGCTGAGCCATCTCTCCAGCCCCTACTTCATTTTTTTCAGTATTAAGGTAACACTAGCTACCCTAAAATGCCCTCTCTTCTGGTTCCTGGAAGGGTTGCATAGATGCGTGTTAATTCTTTGTGAAAGCTTCAAGCAATCTTTTTGCAAATTCATTAAATTATAAATTCATTTTTTTCAAAGTTATAGGGCTACTAAAATCACCTGCTTCGTACTAGATGGGTTTTAATTGTTCGTGTTTTTTGAGAAATTGGGCTATTTCATTGAACTTGTCAAATGTATGTTTCTGAACTTCCTCATAGTACTGAGGAGGACAGACTCAAATGCATTCCCTCAGGAGCTTCTGACTTTAGAAGTGTGACCCTCACTATCCACTTGACAGGATGTGAGTCACCTAGGAGACACACCAGATGTGTCTGTGAGGGCATTTCCAGGGAGGTTTAACTTAGCGGGGAAGACCTGCCCTGAATGTAGACTGCCTCACCCATGTTGTCGGTCTAGGGGTCTTGGATGGTCACTGGGTCCATTTTCTCAGTCATTTGAATTAAAAGGCAAGAAAAATCTCAGAGCAAGAAGCAAACAATTTTTAAAATTTTTTTATTGAGTCAAGAATTTCATACAATGTATTTTGCTCATGTTCTGACCCCCTCCCTCATCTCTACCATCACCTTTCCTCCCCACCTCCACCCTCCCACCCTCCATTCCCCCATTCCCTTAACTCACCCCCCAACTCCTGTTCACTTCATGACCTCTGTTAGCCTGTGAAAAACCCCATCTATCTCACGCAACACATCTGCACTGGGTGCCAGAGAAATCATATCTCATTAGAATATCGGTGATCTGTAGTTCTTACACACAGATGGGCCTAAGTCAGGGCCCACTCTGCTTCCTTTGTGTGTGGTTTTGGGTCAGAATACACCCAGGTCTCTTGGCATGAAGTTTTCACACTTGTTTTCAGTTTCTCTTACACACAAAGCAAACAAACTGTTTTGAAAGATAAAACATCACACATCCATGCACACACCCACAGAGAAATAAAGCTCTCTCCATCTGGAGAGGGGAATTTGGAAAACAGAAACCCAAAGCCCCCGCCCATTTCCTCCCATCCCCCACCCCAGGACCTGGGTGTTAAGGGTTTTAGTGGTTTCCCTTCCCCTAATTTTGGATGGTCACCTTAAACAAAGAAAAGAAGGCTGATAAAACATCACACATCCATGCACACACCCACAGAGAAATAAAGCTCTCTCCATCTGGAGAGGGGAATTTGGAAAACAGAAACCCAAAGCCCCCGCCCATTTCCTCCCATCCCCCACCCCAGGACCTGGGTGTTAAGGGTTTTAGTGGTTTCCCTTCCCCTAATTTTGGATGGTCACCTTAAACAAAGAAAAGAAGGCTGATCGGTTTATGGGGGGGGGTAATGCCCAAGGAGGACAGAAGAAGCTGTTGGATTCCTTGCAACTGGAGTTACAGACGGTTGTTAGCTGCCATGTGGGTACTGGGATTCAAACCCAGGTCTTCTGCAAGAACAGTCAGTGTTCTTAACCCCTGAGCCATCTCTCCAGCCCAGGTTTATGGTTTTTATTGGAAAGGTGTCCAGGTACTGCCTGAGGTTTGTCTGAACTGGTTTGGACTAGTTAGCCAGAAAACAAACACTGCTGGCTAGAGGGGGTGCCCCCAGGCCTTAGTCTTGAATTAAGAAGAACAGCCGTATTTATTACTCCTCAGTGACCCTGTTTGCTTATCAGAGATTTAGTCTCTCACACAGAACTGGGGTCCCTGACTGCATAAAAAGGAGACAGCAAGCTGAGCACCGGCATCCATCTCTTTCTGCTACCTGACTGTGGACGCAGTGTGACCAGCCGCCTCAGGCCCCTGCTGCCACGCTTTCCCCTCCATGGTGGACTGCATCCTCACAATAAACCCTTCTTTCCTTAAATTGCTTCTCTGAGGTGTTTTCTCATAGCAACAAGAAAAGTAGGGGGCTGGAGAGATGGCTCAGGGTTAAGAGCACTGATTGCTCTTGCAGAAGACCCAGGTTCGATTCCTAGCACTCACATTCTCCAGTTCCAGGGGAATCCGAATCCCTCTTCTGACCTCCACGGCATTGCACCACACAGGTGCACTCACATACATGCAGGCAACACACTCATACACATAAAATAAAAATAATAAATTTTTTTAAAAAAGGAAAGAAAACCCACACAGGAGGGTCTCATATCCCACTTCCTCACCTCTGTGCCAGGTCTGTCTTGTGTGCATCTGGGGAAAGCAAAGCTCTACCATTAGGGAGGAAGGGGCTCAATATAGCATGGCCACTTTGGAAACCATTCTGGCAGTTTCTTCTAACGTCAAACAAGCCCTTCACAGACAACCCAGCCGTCTTCCCGCTAGCTGTTAAGGAGAGCTCATGTGGGCAGGAACGTTTGTAGCCGTTTTATTCATCATAAACAAAAGCAGAAATCCACCCCCATATCTTTCTACAAGTAAACGGGCAATCCTGTGGTTTATCCGTGCAGGACGGAGGCAGTGATGCCCTGGGCAGAACCAGGTTCCAAAGAGGGCGAACCATCCAGATCCATCGATATGGAAAATCCCAGAAAAGGTAAACAGGAGAGCTGAACAAGGCCAGCGTCAGCCAAGGCCCAAGACCTGAGAAAGGGAGGGAACTGAGATGTAATGGGGGGGGGCACGACACGGACACACACGGACACGGGACAGGGACAGGGACGGGGGACAGACTGGGCATGTAGCTCAGGAGGTAAAGTGCTTGCCCGGCATGCATGCATTAAGCCCTGACTTCCATCCCGAGCTCCACATAAACCAGGTGTGGTGGGGCATATCTGCCGTTCTAGCACTTGGGAGGTAGAAGCAGGAGAAGGTCAGGCTAAGCTACACAGAGAAGTCCAGGTTAGTCTCGGACAACACGAGAGGAGAGAGAGAGAGAGAGAGAGAGAGAGAGAGAGAGAGAGAGAGAGAGACTCAAAAAAGAATCTTATCCTGGAAGGAGTGAATTCTACTGGTATGTAAATTGATCATGGTTTTAAACAGCACAGCTCTAGTTCACTGGAACAGTACAACAGCATTACCTCCCTTGATTTGGGCATGCATGCTTTCTCCCCTCCCCCGCCCCCTGGGCGTGTGTGTGTGTGTGTGTGTGTGTGTGTGTGTGTGTGTGCATGTACACACTTTGAGCACTCCTCTGTTCTCCTGCCCACACAGTCATGGACTTTGAAAGACTCTCATAGAAACTTTGCACAGCGTTCCAAGTCAACCAGATAAACACCTTCAAGAACCTCAAAGGCAGCCAGTCCCTGAGGGGAAGAGGGAGCAGACAGAAGAGAGACCCTCCCCTGCTCTCCCCTGGCTCTGCCCTGGGCCTCCCCTGAGCCTTCACACCCAGCAGCTCCCCAGCTTCTCAGACCTGCCTGAGCCCGCATAACTTTTTCCAGGTGACACTAATAGCCATAATTAACTGGTATAAAATGTGATACACAGAAGGCACACAGCCAGGGAGGTGGTGCTGGGTGACTCACCACGCTGCTGGGGAACAGCAGGCCAGGCCCCGGGGGCTGGGGCTAGCCAGGCTCTTGAGAGAGCCCAGCAGATCTGAAGATGCTTCTGCTGTGGGCAACATCAAGGTTGAATCTTTGAGGAAAGACCTGACTCAAGCCCAGTCAGCCTCCTTGGGGACTCAGGCCTGTGTTCCCTCTGCCAGGAAACAATTCCCACAGCACCAATTTCACTGGCAGCTGACCAGGCAGGGTGTTCTTAGGGACAAGGCGTGGAAGCAAGCTTTTCACCAACAAGACTGACCAACCATAGAGACTCCTCCCCAGCCTCACCTGGGGCAGCAGGGAGGGTCCAATTAGCCACCCTGTAAAAGGCACTTAGCACCTGCCTGCCTGCCATTGTTATTACCACCCCATTTAATAGATGAGGTAACTGAGGCCCTATGCTATTAAGGGGATCTATCCAAAATCACACAGCTACTGGGTTGCAAAATGGGTATGCCATGGTCTAAAGCCTCAGAGGACAACCTGGGGCAAAGACACACCCTGACAGAAATTTCCAAGTCTCAGGTGGGACCAAAAATATTGCAAGGGTGGCACTGTGGCTCGCCTGTGCCCCTTCCATCAAGCTCTGAGCACCTCTACCTCTCCTGAGTGTAACCTCCCCCTTTTTGTTACTCGCTCTGAACACCTCCAGGGAGCCTTCCTTATCTCAAAGCCCACCTTCTTTTTTAATTTTTTTTTTATTTTATGTATACGAGTGTATTGCCTGCATGTACGTGAGTGCACCCGTGTCGTGCAATGCCGTGGAGGTCAGAAGAGGGCTTCGGATTCCTCTGGAAGTGGAGTTAAGGACGGTTTGTAGCCGCCATGTGGGTGCTGGGAATCGAACCTGGGTCCTCTGCAAGAGCAGTCAGTGCTCTTAACTGCTGAGCCATCTCTCCAGCCCCAAAGCCCACCTTCTTTATCTCAAAGTACAGAAGTCTGTCTGGTGTATGGAGGAGCCTGCCAGATGCTAGACATGGCCAGAGACTGGAGAGCTGACATTCTAGTGAACAGAAGGGACAATAAGTTTGAAAAGAGGATGATCCATTGTGATGGGGTTTATGAAGGGTGCAAAGAAAGGTCTCAGAGGCAAAGGCGCGTGTGAGCTGAAACCCCCAGACACTGTCAGTAGTGTCTGTGTCGGGAAAAGAGCTTGTGCAAAGGTCCTGGGGGTGGAAAACCATCTTGAGGGCTTAGGGACTTCGAGGAGACCCCTGGGACCAGGACGGTGAGGAAGAAAAAAGGGTGGGAAATTAGAAGCAGCAGGCAGCGCCCGGATCACAAACAGCCTTGTCCCCCAGCTGAGCCCTGTAATTTTGACTTGGAGGGCAGTGGATGTCAGCACAGGTCCCCTACAGAGGACACCATGTATGAAGAGGATGTTGAGGGGCTGGGCAGGAAGGAGGTCCCAAGGGTCCCGGTGGCATAATGGGAGCTGGAATCAGATCAGGGACAGTGAGGTGGCACAGTTCCCTCTCTAATCCTGATGCTCATCAGTACCACCTGCCCTCCTCTGCATCAGTTTCCTAGCTCAAAACACCTCTTCCAGGAAACCCTCCCTAATTTTCCCATCCCCAGCCCATCAGGAGACTCTGCTGGAGCTGTGCACACCCAGTCACCCCATGCCACCCTCCCAACTACAGGACTAACAGCTTCAGCTGAGGGTGGAGTTGGAGACTGGGGACAATGTCCAAGATCAGACATTTAGGACGGCTGACTCCAGAGAGGGTGCTGGTATCCCCTAGGTTCCTTGGAAGAGGACTTGCCTAGTGTGCAAGAAGGTTCTGTCTCCAGCACTGTACAAACCGGGTATCCCAGCACTCAGGAAGTGGAGGAGGAAGATCAGAAGTTCAAGCTCATCCTCAGCCAAATAGTAAGTTGAGACGCTGTCTCAAAACAAAAACAAAAACAAAACAAACAAAAAAGAACTAAAACAAAGTTAAAATTAAAACCTGCCCGCTTCAGTCCCAGCTGCTCTGGACCAAGGGCTTTTAGAGCCGTTCCATGGAGAATGGAGCTCCTGACCCTGGCTATCCTCATGTTAAGGGCAGCCTGGAGCCTCCAGTCACCAGTGCTGACAGCTCTAAACCTCACTCAGTCTCCTTCCTCCTTCCTCCACCACACAGACCAGAGTCCAGCTTCCTGAAATTGACCTTTACTGAAGCACTTATGACAGGCTTGGCCCCAAGCATGTCCCTGTGATCAAAGAGCCAGGCATTGCTGGGCCCTGTCTGGGAGAGACATGAGTGAACTGGGGATGGAGGTGGGGGTGGAGCTGGCGATGAGGATGTGGTAGTGATGGTAGGATTAGCGGGGAAGAGGTCGTGGGAATGGTGACAGTGATGGGGAAGGATCATGCTCCCTTCGTGAGGGCTTACCATGATCCAAGCAAGGTACTAAGCCCTTGACACTGATCTCCATGCCAGCCCTATGAGGTAAGAGTAATTGTTTTAATAATGGGTAACATTTACTACTTAATGCATAGCAGGCATTCTTGGAAGGCCTTTACAAGTATCAACCCACTCAAGGAGAAACCATTATGGTCCCTGCTTCATAGATGAGGAAACTGAGGCACGGGATGTTTAACAACACACCCAAGGTCTTCCAACCAGTTACGTGCACTGCTGGCTCTAGATAGGAGTTGCCCAGGCATAGGACCCTGAGGAACAAGGTGTCTGCCCTTCTGGACAGATGGACGAAGACGTCATGGAGGAGGTCACTGCCAGCCCAGCCTTATGGTTCCACAGCAGTTTGTCAGGTATAGCAAGAGGCAAGGGCAATACAGGCAGGATGGTGCAGAGTCCAGAGAGAGGCACATTTAGGGTTCCTGGACCTTGGAGGGTGGGCAGGGACTCTTGGCTTAAAGAATAGGACGGAGCCAGGTGCCCAAAGGGCCCTGGGCCAGGCTGGAGAACTGGAAGCCCTGGGCTCTCTCCTGTCCCACCCCAAGGGACTATGGGTCCTGCTTCCCACCCTGCTCAGAGCACCACACGAACACCCCATCACACTGTTTCCAAGTTCAACAACATCTCTTCCATGGCCACACTGTGGTACCTGTTCCTCTGCCCACGGGCCCTCTGTTCGCCATCGGCCTGTCTATACCTCAACCCTCCCCAGGGCTCCCTGTCCTCAAGGAAGCGCCCCCAGTCAGGCCCACCCAGAAAAATTGCTGACATGACTGCACCTTGCTACCTCCACTTGGGACCTGCACAGTGGTGGGAGTAACAGACCCTGCTTCCTTCCTGCCCACCCAGCCCTCAGCTGTTCGGTGAATTCCATCAGGGACAAGACCAAACCTTATAATTAAATATTTCCATGGGCACTGATTCCTGGATACTCCACAAATCGATCCAACATGACCATGGAATTTTGAGCTCTGTTATCAGGGCGTCCCCTCACTCCAGCCTCTTGCCACTTAAGGAGACTGAGGCTCTATAACTAAAGGGATTTCTCCACAGTCAACAGGTCTAGAGCTGACATCAAGTTTGCCAGACTCTACAGTCCACACAGGCACCCTTCTCAAAGCTCCCAGGCAGCACACGGCAGGTGCTTGGGAGAGATTTAGACACTGACAGACACTAACCAGGCCCCAGGACTCAGTCCTGGGGCAAGTCCTGTGCCAACTCTGTTCTTTAGGATGGGGACCTCTGGAAGGGGCACTGGTCACCCTCTCCATGATGGCTGACAACACTGGAGTCTGAGTGGCCCATAAGTCCTCAGGAGCTGGCTTCTCTGACAGACACTGGCTTAGACTCATCCCCAGGTTTAGGTCTGAACTGAGGCTCAAAGAGTTCAGTCAGACAAGAGCACAAGCTCCTGACACTCTGCCCTGCCAAACAATAGCCAGCTGGGGACAAGCAGAACCAGGGAACACTCAGTCCCAACCTGCCCAGCACTCTTCTCCCGAAGGGACCATTGCTCACGTGAAGATGCTCAAGGCAGTCATGCCACCATTTAGGCTCCCATAGCCCCACAGATATTTACAGAACACCTACCACATACCTGGCCTGAAGCCCAGGACAAAAACGCACGAGATACACACAATACCAAATATCTAGCATGCTGTCTGAGTGGGGTCTGGCGGTATGTCTCCTGGGTAGAGGAATCCAAAGGCTTCATGCATGATGGCAGTGGTGGGGGAGGTACAGAATAACCAACTGCCTCTAGGTGACTTGCCCAGTCAGGGTGTCTGGGGTCAACCCAGAGCCCATGAGTGGCTGGGCACTCTTGGAGTTGCTGTCAGGGAGCGACAGTTGAGTCTACTTGATTGTCCCCATCCCTGTATTCTACCAGCACAGGAGACATGTGGCAAGGCCTCAGGATGGGCACTGGGAACCCACTGTACCACTCATCCAGGAAGGACACAGATCATGAGCTCAAAGCTACTGTGTGTCAAGGAAAGACCTTTGCCTTTGACAGCAAGGACACTCTTAGTAGGGGACTCTCTAGGGGGCTGAGAAGGAGTGGCCCAGGCCCCACAACAGGGTGTGTGGAGCAGATCTAGGAGCTGGGAGAGCAGCCCCCTGGGGCACATCCCTCCTGGGTAGCTGCTGAGTCACAGCCCCCGCCACCACCACACCACAAGTCCACGTGGGTTCCTCATGAGGCCCCATCATGTCCTTATGACCTGCCCATTCAGCCGCTAGGCAGTTACTCACTGTCTAGTTACTAGTTACAGAGGCTGGAGCAGCTCAGGAGGATGCAGGTGGGAGAGAGAGCTAGGGCTTGGCCTTGGCCTGGGGCCAGTCCACTCCAGCCACTCCCCCAAGCCATTTCTTCTTGTCCCGTGGTGGGGAAGGTCAAGGGTAGAACTGAGCCTCCATAGTTAGAGGGGTCCTCTCCCAGACAGGCCTTGTCCCTTCCTCTACACTGCCACACCCCAGAGCTCTGCCAGGAGAGAAGCTGAGCTGCCCCTCAAAGAAACTCTGTACCTCCTCACTCTTGGGAACCCTATGGGCCCCTGCCTTAGGGTACTAGCTAAGCTTCTATTTGGAGTCACCCTGGGGAACCTGAGTATTGGCTTTGAAGGCAGAGGCCACAGGACACAAGGCTAAAGAAAACCTCAGACTCTAGAAGACAAGAGGATGTGCCCCATCTCCGATTCCCAGCCATGGAGCCCCAGGCAATTTAATACCACCACCACCCCACACACAGCCTGTGTAGACAGGCAGAAGGCAACCGCCGCCTGCCCCAAGGGCTGACAAGAACTACTTGACGTAATGTTTGTGGAACATTTAACGCCCGCCAGTTCTTGGTGAATGACCCACAGGGAGGTGCTCTTATCATCATTATAAAAGGAGGGGACCACACCTTAGAGGTATCAGGGGCTCTGGTTTACCAAGCCTTGAGGTAGCAGGGACAGAGGATGAGGTAGCAGGGACAGAGGATATCTGCAGTCTCCAGAGATGCCACTCCTGGCCTGGCATCTCTGTCCACATGCATCCAACATGGCAGGTGACAGGTCTGTGCTGCACCCAGTACTTACACGCTGGGTGTCTGGAGCACATCGACCTCTCTGAGTTTCAGGGTCCTCATTGGTGGCAGGACAGAAACTCACAGGCTGGCTGTGCAGGTTATCTGTGTGAAAGGCGGGGCCAGCCCATTCACCCAAGTGTTCACAGAATTATCATTTGCTGAACGATTGGTCTATTCTGGTTATTTGACTGAAAATGTCATATTTGTTCCAGTAATACTACTGTCACAGGTGCAGGGAGCTGGTGTTTCAGCCTGGGTTCACTGGACATTGGCTATGAGAAGGAGATTTACTGGTAGGTGCACTCAGAATCAACACCTGCGGAGGCAGGGCAAACAGGGTGGATGGAAGAGGAAACCACACTGCGGCCTTCAACAGAGACCTCAGTCACACCCAAGGAGTCTCTAGGGCTGCCCTTCCCTCAGAGTGGCCTACAGCAAAGGGACATGTGTGGCTGTCCCACTGAGAATCATTTTCTTAGAATCTATGGCAGCTGGTGTGATTGGGGTATGTCCAAGTCCTCTGAGAGAAAGTGATGGGCATGACTTGTCCACTATGTCCAGGAAAGAATGAAGGGAAGGAAGGGAAGGAGGGAGGGAAGAAGGAAGGAGAGAGGGAAAGAGAGAGAAAGGAAAGGAAGGGAGGGAGGGAGGGAGGGAGGGAGGAAGGAAGGAAGGAAGGAAGGAAGGCAGACAGGCTCTTCACCTCCCCCTTTCTCCCTCTCATCCGCTGAAGTGCAGATGTAATAAAGGAACCTGGAACCTGAGGCAGGGGCCGAGCATAAGTATAGTAATAAGACAGAGAGAACCTGGGTCCTCGGCACACGGGTTACCTCAGTAGTCCTCGACAACACACATCCCACTCTGCCCTCTCCTCTCTTGTCCAAAGCCTTTGCCCATCTGATCTCTGTGACAGCCATCAATCCCATGTACCAACTGACAACCGGCCCAGAAGGAATCTGCTCACATTTGATGTCTCCTCTTTGGTCCCCCCACACAGAAGTTTTCTATATCATTTATCAGTATACAGTCAGCCCCTCCACACCCATGGGTTCCACACCCATGGGTTCAACTAAATGTGGATTTGAATTTTTAGAAGTCGTATCTGCACTAGACAAGTACAGGCATCTGTGGTCATTATTCTGGAAACGATCCCACATGGAGACAGGGGCATCCACACCGTAATAGTCGCCTTGCTGTTGTTGTGATAAAACATCATGACCAAGGCAACTTACAGAAGGAAGGGTTTATTGGGCTTACGGTTCCAGAGGGATAAGAGTCCATCATGGAGGGAGGCGTGGTAAGAGGTGGCTAGAACACAAAGTCAAACACTCACATCTTCAAGTACGCACAGGTAAGAGGAGGAAAACAGACCGGTAGAGGGGTGAGGCTACAAACTCTCAAAGCCCTCCCCCAGTGTGGTGCTTCCTCCAGCAAGGCCACACCTCCTAAAGGTTCCATGACCTTCCCCCAAACTGTGCCACCAACCACCCAAGTGTTCAAATACTTGGAGCCTGTGGGGGACACTTCTCATTCAAACCACCACACACACTAGTACCTATCTGTTTATTGGAGCAGGTGTATGGCTCTGTGTCCCTTATGGACAGAACCGTGTCTGAGAAATGCTGCTGTAAGCAATTTTTTCACTGAAAGCATACTTTGTGGTAGCAACTGATAGAATGTACAAATTGCAGAAGAGCCACAAGCCTCATTAGGGAAAACCATAAATCCCTTAAAGTGTCTAACTGGCCCTAAATTGGCAGCCTGGCCTTGCTCGAGCCTTATCAACTCCCTGGACTGAGAGAGACTGTTTGTGGAGCCCACCTGTCTCCTTTAGTACTATAAGTAACTCACCCGCCTGCCTAAGCAAATAATCTTCAGAAAAGGGACCCTCAAGGACACCAGACCCTGGCATGGAGTTAGCTGTTGCACCTGGGTGCGGCAGAATCCCTGTATAAGTCCAGACTGCTCCCCATTTCAATGCAGATACTCATTCCTCACGGAAGAGCTCCTGAATCAAGGGAGCACATTCCCTGCCTGTTGCAGGTCTGGCTCTGACTTATTTCTAAACTTTAAACCCCTTCCTTTTTCTGCCCTCCTAAATCTAACAGTAACTCCAACCCCCGAACAAAGAAAAAGAAATGCAGTGTGGCCTGCGTCTGAGTGCATGTACACAGCTCTCCTGTCATGACCTCCTGTCACACCCAATCAAGGTATGTGTGTTACCATACATGGTAGACAATGTGAACTGTAAAGGGAAAGTAACAGAGGGTATAACAGCCTGGGTCTTCCTCTGTTCAATGCTCTGCTTTGGAGACCCGTCTCACAGAGCTGGCACAGCACAATGAACTGTTGGAGTTAAGAAACGCCTTGGTGGGGCTGGAGAGATGGCTCAGCAGTTAAGATCACTGGTTGTTCTTGCAGAAGACTCGGGATCGAATCCCAGCACCCACATGGCAGCTAACAACTGTCCGTAACTCCAGTCCCAGGGGATCTGACAGCCTCTTCTGACCTCCTCAGGCAT
>NW_008358999.1:65758-89946 GCF_000622305.1 Nannospalax galili
AAAATATTAAAATAAAATAAAATAAAATACACCTGGTGTTTCTCTGGTGTCCACAGAAAGCATCTGCAACACTCAACACCAAACTAAGACAGCTACAACATGACGTGCAATCTTACCCCAGGAGACCACTGACCGGTATGCAGTCTGTCATGAACCAAAGTATTGTTATCTCAGCACATGGCTGTTGGGTTTCCCAGGACACAAGCTCAAGTCTGCCAGAATCCTGGTTGTTTCACTGCAGGCAAATGCCTCTAGTCTCCTCCTCCCAGATAAACCTTCCATCTTGTAGGGAAGTTCATTAAGACACAGGCTATTCCAAAGGGAGCTGAAACAGGAAGTCCTTGAAACTGACCAGACCCACTAGGCTCCTCCTTCCCCCAAGTGTTATATAAACCCTAAGGACAAGCTGAGCCACCTAGAAGCAGAGACCAGCCAAGCTCCCCAGAAGAGGCTCAGAAGAAACACTCTCCAATGTGTCCAGCGGTCTTTTGGTTGTACAGTGCATTCTAGCCTTCCTGGTTTCCTGGGCTGTCACCCAAGGGTGGGCTTTGGTGATGCAGCTGTCTTTGAGTCATTTCTGCTCCTGTAAGTGACATCCTCACCCATACTCTTGTAAGTAACCCCAATAAACTCACTGGTTCACCAAGTTGGACTTCAGTGGTCTCTGTAGCAGGCCCCTGACTATAGGACATCCATTTTGTCACCTTGCATGACCTGGCTAGTTATTTTCCAGTTTCCTGGAAACTACCCCTCCCACCCCTTGGGAGTTGAGAGTTGCTGAAATTGACCAGAGTTCCTGGAATTGACCACATATCTGGCCAAGATACTTGCTCTGGCAGTTGGAAAACAATTTAATTGGTCTGTTTAAGATGAAAAACAACTATAAGGAGCTGGAGAGATGGCTTAGCGGTTAAGAACACTGGTTGTTTTTGCAGAAGACCCGGGTTCAAATCCCAGAACCCACTTGGCAGCTAACAACTGTCCATAACTCCAGTCCCAGGGGATCCAACAGCCTCTTCTGACCTCCTCAGGCATTCCACAACACGAGTGCACTTACCTACATGCAGACAATACACGCATACACATAAAATAAAAATAATAAATAAAATTTTTTAAAAGGCTAAAAAAAAAAACCTGTGAACTTTGACTTATGCACATATGTTCTTGAGTTTGAACCCTTGTATTTCTGTTTTTGCAAACCACCCAAGTGTGTATAAAAGGTCCTTGCAAACCCCTTTCAAGGCTGTTCTCTGTACGCACTCCCTGAGTGCAGGGACAGCCCAGCCGTGACTTTGACCTTACCTCAACTTTGACCTCGTGGTGTGGCTTGATTTCAAACCTACAACAGTCTCCTTACTTTGGTCCGTCATTGGTGCCCTATCTGATGTAAATGGTTGTTTATTTATGTCTCCCCAGGAATCGTGTCGCACAACAACATCTCAAGTTCCCGTTCCCTCAAAGGAGGCTGAGACCTGGATAGCCCATGCATGACCTGTTTCATTTCAGGTCTGTCTCAGTCAAGCAGGATGTGTTTGCCTTTGAGCAGATCAAGGGGATCTAGGTATGTTGTGGGAAAGATCAGACAGGGCACCTATGCACAGGAAGCAGGTGTTTATTTAGGCTTCAGCCTGGTCCAGCAGGCCCAAGCCTCAAATTCTGGATCCCAAAGGGAAGTAAGTATATATCTTTTTTACCTTGAGCATTGGGTTACAACGAGGTAAAAAAAAACCTTACATGTTGATTGGCTATCAGCAAAGCCCTAAAACCAGGCAAATTATTATAAACTTAGAAAAGATAAACATGCTAAAAAGAACCCATCTGAAAGTTCTTGCAGAAGTCTCCATCTGAGACAAACAGAATTGAGGGAGTTTCATCAGGACACAAGGCCAGTGGTTCTAGCTGGCTGTGTCACCGTTCTAACCACAAACTTGTCAGCCAGAACCTTGCTGACAGAGACAGAGACAGAAAACAAGGATTAAAATCCATATCTTCTGCTGGGTGTGGTGGCACACGCCTTTAATTCCAGCACTTGGGAGGCAGAGGCGGGCGGATCTCTGTGAGTTCAAGGCCAGCCTGGTCTCCAGGGAGACCCTGTCTCAAAAAGACCAAAAAAAAAAAAAAAGCCATATTTTCCTTAAATACACCATGAGGTGTTCTCACTTTCCCTCAACTCCTTAACTCCTTCCTCCTTTCCTAGGAGCTTCCAGTTCAAGTTAATGACTTAACACGTCTCACTAAGTGGAGCTACAGACACTCACATCCAGCCGAATTCAGAGGCACATAGCATGTGGTTTGTGACTCTCCTCCCTCCCTCCCTCCCTCCCTCCCTCCCTCCCTCCCTTTCTTCCTATTTTTGAGACAAGGTCTCATATAGACCAGGCTGGCTTCAAACTCACTAGATAGCAGAGGATGACCTTGAACTTCTGATCTTCCTGCCTCTACCTCCTGGGGATTACAAGCTTGAGGCATCACACCCTGGGGTGGAACCCAGGGCTTTCTACTGATGGAGTTCCACTCCTAACCTGCTTTACTTGTGGCATTTAACATGCTGCTGTCTGGGCCAACTGTGGTGGCACAAGCCTTTAATCCCAGTACTCCGTGAAAGTGAGACCAGCCTGGTCTATATAGTGAGTTTCAGGCCAGCTGGGGCTATAGAAAGACCCTGTCTCAACTCAAAATAATAATAATAATAATAATAATAATAATAATAATAATACTGTATCTGACAACTGACAGACTCTTGGGTTGATAGTCTGTTATATTCCCATAATCTTCACATTTTGCAAATGAGGAAACTGAGGCCCAGAGAGGTGAAACCAAAATTATTGAAAGGTCTTAGATACAGGCTCAGGAGGGACACTGAAGCAGACTGTTGTGCAGAAGTCCATTGGAAGAGTTATTAATGCCATGTGTAGACAGACAGACAACAGCACAGTGGGGTCTCCGAGGAGAGTTCAGGCCCCAGTACCAGAGGCAGAGGCTCTGAAGAGAGAAATCAGAGACCCTGTAGCAGAAATAGGGTCTTTTCTACTCTTCTGAGGATGGGAGATTTCACAGCACAAGCCTGCAGCCAGACTCTCTGATTCCCAGGCAGGGAAGGGGCGGAGAGAAGGATGTGTGGCCACTGAACCCCACTGATATAAACTCACTTCCCCAGGTAGGAAACCCTGGCACTGGGAGTCTGTTAGCTAGGGAGTCACAGACACTGTCTCTGTAGGTGCCTGTTGGTGTCTGTGAGACCGGTGGTCTGAGCGGGGCTTGTGTCCTGACAGCGGCCAGATTCTAACCCTGCATTCTTACAGGCATGTGTCTAGTAATTGAGGGTTGGGGGCTAGAACCTGAACACAGGTAGTCTGTACCCTAAACCACAAAGCCATCCACCCTCAGGGGTGTCATGCCCTGTCTAACTTCACCCTTGTGGTTTTATTTGATGTTAACAGACATCTGGTAGGCAAGGAATGGGGCCAGGATCCCCCCATTTACAGGATGGGAAACTGAGGCCCAGAGGGGCAGGACCACTCAGTCTTGGTGACCCAATTAGGACATAATGGAGTGAGGCCTAGACCCAGATGTCCCCTATAGCAGGCCCTGTCCCTGTCCAGTGCCACTGCCACAGACCACCCCTCCTCGTGTATGCCCACATGGCACGTAACAGGACACAGCAGAACTGGCTCCATCCTTGGCTTCATCCTGGAACACAAAAATCATTATGTAGCCCTGGTCCTCTTCTTGCCTGCCTGGATGGTGCCCAGGGCTGCTGGTGGGGGAAAACAGAACCACAGAGCTCTGACTCATTCTCTGCCCCAAATACCAAGAGCAATTTGGGAAGAGCCTGTCTCTCCTGGAGCCAGAAAGAGCCACTTCAAACGCACACCACAGGGAAGTGCAGCCCATTAGCCAGCAGGCAGCAACCATACTACTGTGTGTGAAGGGAGAGGCTCCCTGACCTACCCTGGAGCCCCAGGAGTTCTTCATTCTCCCAGTAGCCTCAGGAAGGTCACCACCCATCTGTAGCAGCTGACAACGCCCCTATGGCACTAGCATCTTTCGTTCACAGTGACAGTCCCTTCTGGTCCCCAGATACAAGGACCTGCATCTGTCTGGCCCATCTCTAGGTCCTCAGGATGGGGCTTGGCACACAGTAGGCACTTGATAAATGGTGTTGCATGATTGGCCACTCCCTTCTATTTATGCCAACTTTTATAAGCCTCTTGGTTTCATGCTCCAAGGATTTGAGTTCTAATTTTATAGATGAGGAAACAGGCTCAGCCAGGACACAAGCATGTGCCAGTCAAACGTGGGCTCACTCTCCCAGCTTTATCCCCCTTACCTCCACTGTCTCCACCCTGATCTATCTACTCTTTGAATACCTACGTCAGTGTCTACAGACACTGTCAGTCAGATTTCCATTCCCATAACCAAAAACCTGAGGCAATCAACTTGTAAATTGACAGGGTTTGCTGTGGCTCCAGGTGGTAGAGGTTCCAGTCCACAGTGGGAAGGGCCCTGGGTGCTGGGTCTCTGGCGGGGCCAGAAGGCCACAATAGGGAGCTTGTAGCAGATCGACCTCAACTCAACGTCAAGAGGCAACAGAGCAGAAGGGGCTTAGTCCCACAATCCCCTTTGAGAACAGGCCCTAAGGACCAAAGACCTCCCCCTAACCCACCTTCTACAGCATCACCCTGGGCACCAAACTGTGGTATGTGGGCCTTAGGGGACATTCAACTTTCCCTTGCTCAGAAAGAACAAAGCTGGATGACCCCACACACACACCAAAGGGACGTGGTGGCTGGAATGGTGAGACCACAGAGTCCCCGGCACCTGTTCTGTCTTTCCAACATGACCCTGCATTCTCCAGCTTGGTACTTTCTGAGGAATAAACCCACTCCTCAGCTTCAGCCAGTGATGACTGGCTTAGACCAAGCCATACATCCCCGTCCTTCCAGCCACAGGTGTCCATCCATTGGAAAATGAACAGAGAGGCAATGTCCAAGGCAGGACACAAGCTAATTGGGACCAATGCGATCCCATTCCAAAACTCCTTTTGAGCCACCAGAAAGGTAAACTTTTTCCCCTTTATTTGAATCTAGAGGCAGGGTTCCAGATGCTGCTTGCTTCTGTCTTAGGAACCCAAGAGGAAAATCTGCCTGAGAATAGAGCAAATATTAAAGCTCTAGAACTGGGTGTGGATGAGCTGCCGGATCACGCTGTACCTGACACTCTGGCTTTTCAGTATCATAAAACAGTACATACTCCTCATGAACTGAGTATGGTTTTTCAACTGGCCACTGCTGAAATATATCTTAACAAACCTAAATGGCTTCAAACGTTGATCCAGGTTAAACACAGTGACAGTCTAACAGGGGTGTCATGACCCCACTTCTTAGTGGAAAATAGAACAGGAGTGGGGTGCGGCTTTTCAGCTCCATCTACACTGCCAGCCCCTCCACAGCTCTTAGCAACTAACAACCCCAGGCTTATACCCCAAATGCCAATGTGGCCTCAAGCCCCAGAAGCTGCTGGGTAAGTGTGGAGGACACTGGCCATTGGGGTGTGGGGTCAGTCAGGCTCCTCACTTCTACCAGCAAGGAGTCACTTCCCTCACACAAAAGGTCCCCAGCCTTTAGCCAGCCTGGTAAGGAAGAGGACTTTCCATAGGCTCTCAGGCCAGCAATCTGTCTTTAACATGTCTGTCCGTCGACTCTCTGCCTCCTGAACACCTTTGAAGACTGCTCAGTTCGTGGAGTTAATCATCAAGTTAGAAGATTCCTGCCCTTTTCCTGACTTGGTCTGTGGAAGTTAGAACCACAGTAGAAGGAGAACGTGCGGATCGATCGGAGCAGCTGGGTTGGGGGCTTCAGTTCAGGTCCTAACCATGCTGCTTTAGGACTGTGTGAGCTGGGGCATATTGCTCAACCTCTCTGTCCTAGGCAGAATAATGGCCCATTTAAAGATGTTTGCCTTTAGCTACATTGGTAGAATGTTCATTAGCATGAATGGAACCCTGGGTTCTATCCCCAGCGCCATTTAAACCGGACCTGGGAACCCATGCCTCTAATCTCAGGACTTGAGAGGTGGAGGTAGAAAGATCCGAAGTTCGGGGCTGGAGAGATGGCTCAGCAGTTAAGAGCACTGACTGCTCTTGCAGAGGACCTGGGTTCAATTCCCAGCACCCACATGGCAGCTACGAACTGCCCTTAACTCCAGTTCCAGGGGAATCTGAAGCCCTAGCCCTCTTCTGACTTCCGTGGCATTGCACGACACAGGTACACTCACATACATTACCAGTGGGCCCAGTCTAGTTATAGGCGTGTTGAAAACAGAACCTTTCTAGCTGGAGAGAAGAGGGGGTTTTAGAAGCCAGGAAAGGCAGGGAGAAGGGCCTACTAACAGAAGATACTGAGTTAGCCCAGTGAGACCCAGGCTCAAATTCTGACCTAAACTACAAAGATAACCATTCATCTTGTTGAGCCCACACACCTAAGGTTACTTGGAGAAACAGAGGCAAAGCCTCATCTTCCTCATTTAGGAAAGAGATGAACTATACCAAATGCCATGGAATCTCACAGGTCCTGGGCAAACTCAGCCCAGAATCCAGCACTCCTGAATTTCAAATCCAGACTCACAGCAGGGACTCCCTGCCAGTTGGCCTCAGAGAGGCTTCTACCTGCCCCTGGACCAACCCAGGACCCAGCACCACCTCATTCCTCCTCAGGACCTTGATCGTCAGCCAGGCAGAAACAGTAAGGATTAGGAGAGAGCCTTGGCAAGAACTAGAAAGAACAGATCCGGGCTGGATGCCAGCTGCAGTGTGACTACAGGGGTTGCTAGAATTGCCAGGGTCAGAGCCAGGCCCTTGAAGCCCTAACAAGCTAGGCTCTGCACCTGTCCCCAGTATACCAATTAAAAAGACAAATAACAGAGGCCAGAGAGATGGCTCCATGGTTAAGCATACTTGCTGTTCTTGCAGAGGACCCAGATTCGGTTCCCAGCACCCATATGACAGCTAACAACCATCTGTAATTCCAGTTCCAAGGGATCTGACACCCTCTTCTGACCTTCATGGGCATTGCATGATACAGGTGCACTTACATATATGCAGGTAATATACTCACACACATAAAATTAAAAAGCAAAAAGGACTGACACATGCCTTTAATCCCAGCACTTGGGAGGCAGAGGCAGGCAGATCTCTGTGAGTTCAAGCCCAGCCTGGTCTACATAGCGAGTTCCAGGCCAGCTGGGGCCACAGGGAGACACTGTCTCAAAAAGACCAAAAAAAAAAAAAAGACAAGTAACAGTGAAAATCCAAGAAAAACTGTATTCATTGTGACCACACTGGGAAGAGGAACAAAGAAAGAGGTCCAGTGATCCCCAAATCCATTTTCTGGTTCCTAATGTGAGGTGTGTAAATGATAGATAGGAATGTTGGAGAGAGCGAGCTGCGGGTGGCGCGGATGGAGGAGGCACCGAGGCACAGATGGAATTCTCAACAGGATACAGATTTATTTCTCACGGGGCACCTTTCCCTTGGGGAAGGGAAAGATGTCAGTGAAGGGAAAGATGGGAAGGGAAGGGAAGGGAAGGGAAGGGAAGGGAAGGGAAGGGAAAGATGTCAGGGAAGGGAAAGATGTCAGCTCACGGGTTGTGAGCTGGGACTTTATATATGGGGGCTTTAGGGTGTGGAAGGGGGAATGTTTGGGGGAGAAATAGAAGCAGGAAAAGCAGGCAGGATTAGGGTGTGGAAGTGTTTACTTTTTCCCTCTTAAAATGAGAGAAAAACAGCTTCTAAAATCTCTGGTTATCAGGTAGAATCTGCTTATCTTTGGAGGTCAGAGGAAAGGCAGGCTGCTTCTCAGCAGAGTTTGTTTCCCTTGACTCCAAAGGTCAAGGTGAGGTCCCTGTTGGGGAGGGGGGAAACTGCTGCTCTTTGGAACCCTAACAGTAAATAGAGAGAGAGGGCCAGCAAGAGGGCTCAGCAGGCAAAGGTGCTTGCCACCAAGCTGGATAGCCTGAGTTCGATCTCTGGGCCCTCATGATGAAAGAAGCACATTGTCCTCTTACATATGCCTCATGGTACATACACACACACACACACACACACACACACACACACACGAATGTGGTTTAAATCCAGGGACAGAGCTATGTATAAGTCCTGGTCAAGGTGTGACCCTGCCCATCACTGACCCATCATTATCTCAGTTCCAGTCTGTCCTGCATGGTGGTCCGACAAGTTGTCAGCACTGTGTGAAATCTCTTCCCCAGGTGACGCGTTCCCCCTCTGGCTGGCACCAGGCTTCAGCCTTTTCCTTCTCCAGCATAAAACTGCTGGGGAACGTCCAGTTCTGTGGGGAGCATTGTTTCCATGGTCTGAAGCCAAAAGGAAGGGCACCATGTCTCTTTAGGGTGGCTGAGTGTCTTCACTCCTGCCGGGACGGCTACCCTGGGGGTCAGAAGTAAGCGCTCCGGAGCCCAGCTCTGTGGCACTGTCTGCTTCTTGCTGTGGGATTCCCTAGAAGCTGTGAGCCTCAGACTCAGTTACTCCATCTGGAAAATGAGGAGAAAGTGGCAGAGCCAGCTGGGTGTTAGAGAGTCTCCCTCCTCCTCCTCTCTCCCCTCCCTTCCCCTTTCCCTCTCTCCCCTCCCTCCACTCTCTCTCTCTCCTCTCTCTCTCCTCTCTCTCCTCCTCTCTTTCCTTCCCTCCCTCCAGCTCCATGATGGATAACTTTCTTCAGCAAAGGAGACTCCCCCCAACTCAATCCACATGTATTTTTTTTGTTTGTTTTGTTTGGGGTTTTATTGTTGTTGTTTGGGGGGGTGTTTTTGAGACAGGGTCTCCCCATACCCCAGCTGGCCTGGAACTCACTATGTAGACCAAGTTGGCCTTGAACTCACAGAGGTCCTCCTGCCTCTGCCTCCTGAGCACTGGGATTAATGCTGGGCTCACATCTAAGTTTTCAATTCCCTTTTCCTTTCATCACCAAAGACCTAATAGAGATTGTCACTTGGTGAGTCCCAAGGACAAAAGTCAAATCCCAGGTCAGCCACCCACCAGCTACAAGAACCTGGACTGACGATGTCATCTCTTTGAGGCTCCATTTCCTCATCTGAACCAGGAAGCATGAGAGGGCCTCCCCCTCCCAGAGCTGTTTATTCAGCACTAAATGAATAATCCATAAAATAGCCAGCAAGGATTAGAAACCCATATTCCCTACATACTTCAAGAAGGCTGTCACTAGCTCACCTCAAACCCCACCCACATACAGAAGCCAAAAGTGGTGGGGTCCAATCTGACTGCTCTGTGTACCTGGTAAAGCCCCAGCAGTCCACCAGGGAAACGCAGACCCCAGGGCTTTCTCTACCACGGGGCTTGGCCACCAGGGACAGGCCAGAGGAGGGGATCCAGGACCCAGAGGGAGAGAAGGCCAGGCAGGAAAAGTGGAACCAGGTAACACAGAGCCCCTTAGTTCCAGAGCTATTTGTGGAGGGTCCCTACTTTGTACCTGGCACGCTGTTCCATTTTTCCATTTTTAGGTTGTAGAATCCCATCAACATCTCAAACATTATTGGCCTCCACCTTCCAAAGTAGGAAGCTGCATCCCGACCCCTTCCCTCAGTAACCCAGAGTAACCCAGCAGGAGTCGAAAGGCAGGTCCTGAGACTTGGGACTCCTGCAAGCGCACCCATACCTGTGCTCCTCAAGCTTCAAAGCACATGGATCCTCATTTTAAGGTGCTCTCTGGCTCTATAGGTCTTCCATGGCTCCAAGGCTGAGCCTCCAGCCAGGTGGCTCTGTGGGACTGCAGGATCTGACCTGAGGAGAATCACACTTGACGGGAACTCTCAGGCTCTCCATTGAGCCTGCTCACAACTATTATTCTCATGTTCTGGCAGGGCTGGGGAATGGAACCCAGGCCTTGTACACACTAGGCAGGTGCCCTGTGTCTGTTATTCTGAACAGTGAGTTTCACTGGACTTTCGTAAACAAGCTGGAGGTTTAATTTTGGGAGGTCATGGGCAAGCAAGTGACTGACAGATTGGAGCCCAGAGTCTGCTGGGGCCTATGTGCCGGATAGTTACCCACCAGAGGGGCTCCCTGGGGATGAGAGTTCACATCGGGAAGAGCAGGCTTCCCTGGAGGCCCACCACCAAGCAAGCTATCTCTCCTGCAGGTCCCCACCCTGGATGAGACAAAGAATGTTAGTCACCGCCAAGCTCACAACCAGCCCTGATCCACTTAATCCCCCATAAGTGCTGCTCCCCAGCTGCCACTGGCGGAGCTCAGGGTCAAAATACTCTCAACTTGTCTAGCTCACATCACAGGACTCCCTCTCCCACATCTCAGGACGTCAGCTGGGGTCCCACCCCACCCACCCTATGCCAGAGCAACAGTGATGTCTTTCTCGGGTCACAGGGGAAAACTGAGCCCAACAGGAAGGGACTTGCCCAAGGCTGACAGAGCTGGACTTCTTGTGGAAGCCCTGTAGAGTCTGCCAAGTGTCCTCCCTCTTCTGGTAGAGACCAAAGAGTGTGTTAATGACCAGACCCAAGCCCTATAGCTTAGGCTGGTGCCTGGCACGCAGCAGGTATTGAATATCAAACATGTGAATCTGGCCCTTTGGGGGTCAGTCCAGAACCCCACAGTGAAATGGCAAAATAGACAAGACTGTGACCTGAAGACTTAAAAGTGAGGGGTGGAACATTCTGGACTTTTGGTGTTTTAGGAACTCTTTTTCTTTTCTTTTCTTTTTTTTTATTTGACTTGAATTCTTTTTTTTTATTATTTTTTTTAGAAGAAGCGTTTCATTACAGTTTTAACATACTCAATAACAGTTTCCAGAGCAAAGATGCATCTCTTTCAAAAGTGGTTATAAAATTTTTAGGTTCGCTGTTGAATTAATACAGTTATACAATATTGAGCTCAGTATAAGCCCTGTAAGCCATAAAATTGAATGAGCTTTTAACCTTGAAAAAAGTTCTCCATTTCATTTTAAAATAAACTGTTTCTTACAGAAAGACTCGTTGTTTTTGCTAATAACACTGAGATGTTGGCACATACATCTCTAATCTGTATGCATCTGACTATTACTAGTCATAATCAGTTGCACTCAGATCCTTGGCACCTCTGTCTATAAAGTCATTGGGTAGACTTCAATGGTAATGTTTATCATCTCTACTAATTAACGTGACACAAATTTCCATGCTTCCTTCTCAAATATAATTCATTTTTTTTAATTTGTTGATTTGTGTGTGTGTATATATCACACAGAACATTCCAAACCATCTTATTCAACTGTACACCCACTTCCTAGATGGCACCTCCCATAGCCTCCCTCCCCCCCACTAAAGCCCTTATACCCTGTTATCCCTGCTACTGTCTGCTGTGTTGTCGGCACCCCCATGCTTCCTTCTCAAATATAATTCATTTTTTTTAATTTGTTGATTTGTGTGTGTGTATATATCACACAGAACATTCCAAACCATCTTATTCAACTGTACACCCACTTCCTAGATGGCACCTCCCATAGCCTCCCTCCCCCCCACTAAAGCCCTTATACCCTGTTATCCCTGCTACTGTCTGCTGTGTTGTCGGCACCCCCAGCCATTCCCCCCCTACTTGCCCTTCTAGTGACTCTAGTCAGCCTATCTAGAGGTCTTTGTTTTAGGAGGGTCAGTTGTTCCTCCTCTAGCAGCAATCTTTACACAGATGGAACTGATTAAAAAAAAAAAAAAAGGAGCCAAGGGCTCCTCCAAAGCCCATGTGACCCCTGAGGAACAGATCCTCAAACGACCTTAAGTGTAAAGTGTTCGACTGTGGCTGGCTCCACTTGGAAGCATGGAGGAAATGATTCCTCTGTGTTGACCCTCCTCTTTGTAGACTGGACACTGGTTCAAGCCATGTGGTGGGGTCTCCTCAGCCTCCTTGATCAAGAGGACCCACCACAATTACAGGACATTTTGAGAGATGCTCATAGTCCCCTGGAACTAGTCGACCTAGGAGGGCAAGGAGCAAAAACTGTCCTTTATGTCCCTCTGACCAAATTAGTGTAGGCCTCAAAGTATGTCTGTTAAACATCCAAGAAGGTTAAGGAACTCTTTTTTCATTTTTTTAAGATTATTTTTTATTTTTAATTATATATATTCATGTATGTCTGTATGTGGGTATGTGCACATGTGAGTGCAGGTGCTGGCAGATGCCAGAAGAGGGTGTTGGATCCTCCAGTGCTGGAGTTACAGGTGGTTATAAGCCACCTGGCATGGGTGCTGGGAACCAAGCTCAGGTCTTCTACAAGACCATGCTCTTAACTGCTGAGCTGTCTCTCCAGCCCCTTCACTCTCTTTTTGCTTTCACATTGGGAGATGTAATCTACTTTCTATGTGAGCCCTAGACTGGTGATTTGTTTACACATTGCATTCACGCCTATGAAACACAGACATCATCCTTATTTTATAGATGAGAAAACTGACATACCTTCGTTTGCCCAAGGTCAGGTGGTTGGAAAGAGGTAGTACTGAGATTTGAACTCAGATCTATGCTTTGTTCCAGCCTAATGGAGCTACCTCTCCATGGAGGGCTTTTGGTGCTGCAACTCTGGTGTTACATTTAATATCATGGAATTGATATTCCAGTGCAACAGTCTGCCCCGGCATAGGACCCGTGTTCTAGTTGGCTTCTGTTGCTGTGATAAAAACACTGACCAGCCAAGCAGGGTGGTGCATGCCTTTAATCCCAGCACTTGGGAGGCAGAGGCAGGCAGATCTCTGTGAGTTGAGGCCACCCTGGTCTCCATGGTGAATCCAGGACAGCTGGGGCTACAGGGAGACCCTGTCTCAAAAGGACCAAAAAAATAAAAATAAAAAACACTGACCAAAATAAACTTGGGGAGGAAAGGGTTTATTCCACCTTCAGCTTGCAGTTCATAGTGGAGAGAAGACAGGGCAGGAGCTCAGGGCAGGAACCAAAGCACAAACCACAGAGGATCACTGCCCACTGGCTTGCTCCTCTGGCCTGTGCTCAGCCTTTTTTTATTTGTTTTGAGACAGGGTCTCCCTGTAGTCCCAGCTGCTCTGGAACTCACTATGTAGACCAGGCTGGCCTTGAACTCACAGAGATCCAACTGCCTCTGCCTCCCAAGTGCTGGGATTAAAGGCATGTACCACCACACCCGGCTCAGCCTGCTTTCTCATACAACACAGGACCACCTGCCCAGGGGTGGCACCATCCACAGTGCACTGGGCCCTCCCACATCTCTCATCAATCAAGAAAATGCCTCACAGACATGGCCATAGGTCAATCCAATAGAGGAAATTCCTCAATTGAGGCTCCCTCAATCCAGGTGTGTCAAGTTGACAACTGGAGCTACCCAGCACACCAGGTCCAGGATGAAGCTGCCAGTACAGCTTAGAGATGCTGAGAATTCCCCATACTGGACATGCTAACACTAGCACTACCTCAGCACTACAGATGTGTGTGGTCAGATCTCTCTCTGCTTCATTCTTTTGAAACCTAATCTTGCTATGAACCCAGGCTAACCTCAAACTCATGATCCTCCTGCCTCAGCCTCCTAAATGCTGGAATTGCATCTGTGTGCCACTGCACAGAGTTTTAAAGGGTCAATAACAGTGTTCTGAGGATGGAGAGATTATCTGTAGGATAGTTTGCGGCATCCCAGATGCCAACAGCAAGCACATGCATGCACACACACACATGCACACACACAATCCCCCAGTGGACAACTCAAATTCTCTCCAAACCCTGCCACTTGGCCCCTGGGGAGGACTCCTTCCCAGCTGAGAACACTACTCTGTTTCCCATACATTCTCTCACAGAAACTGCAAAGCCATTTAAGAGCTGTTTCTGTTTCTGCCCCCAATGGACAGATGAGGAAACTGAGGCAGGTGCATAGGGGTTATGTAACATCCAAAGCTATGAGGTTTAGTGGTCTTCTTGCTTTCATTTTTAGCCAAGTTAGGTTTGAGAGTCAGGAGAGCATCAGGAGACTTCAAGCAGCCTGTTCAAGAATGTGGCTGCAGCGTGGGGAACAGCTGAGGTGTGGTGCCTGGAGTCCAGTGGGACTGTCACCATAGGGCCAGCCAGCTCACTAAGAGAATGTGATACCCCCTCTTTTGTGCCTGCTCTCTCCAGGCATCACCAGTTTCTCTCTTGAATCATTCCTCCAAGCCTACGCATGCACACAGGCATGCATGAGCACACAGCTGGCTCTTGCCCTATTTCTCTGTAAACCCCCTGACCCAAGTCTATGTCTTCTGAGCATTCCCTCCTACCATCTGCCCCACCTGTGTCGCTTGACTCCAGTCCTAGCCTCTGCTAAGGCTATGACCTCCCTGCTCTAGATCCCATGCTCACTCCTCTGTCCTCACCGGCCCCTCCCCTCTGAAGCTCTGGAGTTGGCCCTCCCTCCTCTTTGAAGCATCATCTTTCCTCAACTTCCACAGCACAGCACGACCCAAACTTCCCTATGTGGGGCCTCCAAACATGGAGAATTCCAGCCTCAGCTCACATAAAGCAAGAAATACAGACTGTGGCAGTGCTCCAGTGTTCCTTCCAGACTGTAGTGAAGGCATCCTTGCTCCCCAGTTGAAGAGGGGAAGGGTATCTCCTCATTGAAGAGCAAATCCTCAGCCTCCACAAAAAGAATGGGGCTGGGGGCACAACTCAGTAGTACAGTGCCTGGGGGTGTGGCTCAGTGGTACAGTGCCTGGGGGTGTGACTCAATGGTACAGTGCCTGGGGGTGTGGCTCAGTGGTACAGTGCCTGGGGGTGTGACTCAATGGTACAGTGCCTGGGGGTGTGGCTCAGTGGTACAGTGCCTGGGGGTGTGACTCAATGGTACAGTGCCTGGGGGTGTGGCTCAGTGGTACAGTACCTGGGATGTGACTCAGTAGTACAGTGCCTGGGGTGTGAATCAGTAGTACAGAGCCTGGGAGAAGGCTGAGTGGTACAGTGCCACAGTTTAGTGGCACAGTGCTTTGGGGCATGGCTCAGTGGGACTCTGTCTGGGGATGTGGCTCAATGGTACAGTGCCTGGGGTTGTGGCTCAGTGGTACACTGTCTGGGGATGTGATTCAGTAGCCCAGTGATTGGGGGCCTGACTCAGTGATTCACTGTCTGGGGGTGAGGTTCAGTGTTTTGGGGAGTGGCTCAATGGTACAGTTCTTGCCTTGTATGCAAGAGGACCTAGGTTCAATCCCCAATACCCATTGTAAAATAATGACAATGATGATCAATTCTATACTTTGTCATAAAGTTTTTTATTGACACAATTTCAGATAGATCCCAAAATGAAGAAATCACACAATGAATTTCCAGGTACCCTCCACTCACATCTTTGGGTTCCCCAAATATCAACAACAGTGTTGGTCTCCCTACCCCTTCTCTCTTGTCCTCCTTGCCCTCTTCCTCATCTGCCTTTCTCCTTTTCCTCTCTGAATATCTATTTGTACGTATACTTTACATATGATATGTTCTTGCACATCTTTATATAGTATTTCTTCTTTTTAAAAAATTTTGCTGAATTTTTGTGTATTTCATACAGAAAGTCATCTTTATCCCCCTCCTCCCTTCCCCTTTGGCACTGTTCCACTGCCTGCCCCCGCACTGGAATTCATAGTGAGAAATTACATTTGTCTAGGGATATGAGAGCCTTGGGATTTTCTCTAAAATCTATGACCTCTCCTGCTATGTGTATTTGGCTAGGTTTATGGTACCAGACGTGAGTCACCCCCCCACCCCATTGAGTGGGCTTTAAGTCCAATTAGGTAGCTGTTGATTATCCCCAAGATAAAAGTGCCACTACTGAACCAATGTCGTCTGCTGTGCTGGTCATTGCTATGGTTTTTAGGCTTTGAAGCTAGGGATGGACCATCAATTGATATTCTCCTTTACCAGCTTGCATAGTGCTCTCCAAAGCTATGAGAGCTAGCCTCCAGGGGAGGTGGCTTCCAGGTCATTTCCAGTTCCAAATATATTGTATCTTCTATAAAGGAACCCAAACCACTTGCTCGTAAGGCAGACCCATGACATCCTTCAACAGAAACACTTGAGTTTGCATTTCTGGAACTGGGCTGGATTCTCTTAGGCAATCACACAAAGTGAACAGAGATAGATGCTTTATCTCATCCACAGATCTGAGATTCACCAACTAGCAACAGTGTCATTTTAAGCCACATACAAGCCCAAGTCGTGTTCTGCATTCAGTCACAGAGACTTCTTTGTTCTTTTTATCTGGAGTTCCTAGGGCCTCTTATCATGTAGACATCTGGGTGACTCTTGGTGAGTTGTTTCCTGGGCTCCTGTCAGGTGCCCCCTCCAGGTCACACCTGACTAGATTCTCTTCCTAGAATGCTGTTTCTCAACTTTCCAAATTCTCCCTGTCACTTCCAATGTCACCTCTTCCAAAAAGCCTTCCCAGCTTCCCAGGTCTCCTCTCTTCCTTTGGAACAACATCCTGCTGGTTTACATCACTGCCTTTCTCATAACTTGGCATTATTTGATTTATGCATCTGCTTGCCTGACCAGTAGGTATCTCTGAAGTCAAATGCTCTGCCCATGAGCTGCCCCCAAGTAAGTCCCTTTGCTAGATTGAGGCAGGAGGATTACCATGATTTCAAAGCCAGCCCAGGTCTCAGGGTGAGGCCATGTCTCAAAAACATAAAGAGACATAGTGAGGCGAGAGAAGAAAGAAATATTTGACAATTGAGTTGCAAGAGCATGTGGAGGAAGCTGTGGGAGAAGACAGGTGTTGCTATGATCCCACTTTGCTGGGAAGATCCAACCAGAGGATGACACATGCATTCGGAACCATCTAGAAAAATTCACATCAAGTGGTGAAAGAGAAAGTGATAGGTAGAGAACGGGCGGGAGCGAGCGGGCGGCGCAGATGAAGGAAGGCACGAGCGGATGGATGAGGCACGAGGCTCAGATGGAATTCTCAGCAGGACACGGATTTATTTCGCACGGGGCACCTTTCCCTCGGGGAAGGGAAAGATGTCAAGGAAGGGAAGGGAAGGAAAGGGAAGGGAAGGGAAGGGAAGGGAAGGGAAGGGAAGGGAAAGGAAAGATATCAGGGAAGGAGACTTTATATATGGGGGCTTTAGGGTGTGGAAGGGGGAATGTTTGGGGGAGAAATCAGGGAGGGGGAAGCAGGTAGGATTAGAGTGTGGAAGTGTTTACTTTTTCCCTCTTAAGATGAGAGAAAAACAGCTTCTCTTATCTTTGGAGGTCAGAAGAAAGGCAGGCTGCTTCTCAACAGAGTTTGTTCTTCTTGACCTCAAAGGTTAAAGTGTTTATCAGCTAAGTTCCCTTTTCCAGGCTCCAAAGTCTGTAGGTCCCTGTTGGGGAGGGGGGGAGCTGCTATTTGGAATCCTAACAGAAAGGATCTTTGGGGAGGAGTGCAAGTTTTCACTTTTATTTAAAGATTTATTTGTTTTAATTTTCTGTGTATGAGTGTTTTATCCGGATGTATGTAAGTTTACAACATGTTTGCAATGCACAAGGAGGCCAGAAGAGGGCATTGGATCCCCTGGAACTGTACATAGTTACAGGTGGTCGTTAGCCCCGATGTAGGTGCTGGGATCTGAAACTGGGTCCTCTATAAGAGCAACCAGTGCTCTTAACCATTGAGCCATCTCTCCGGCCCCTGTAATAATAATTTTAATGTGTCCCTTAATTAATTAATTAATTAATTAATTATTTATTTATTTATTTGTTTGTTTGGTCTTTTTGAGACAGGGTCTCCCTGTAGCCCCAGCTGTCCTGGAACTCACTTTGTAGACCAGGCTGGCCTTGAACTCACAGAGATCCACCTGCCCCTGCCTCCCGAGTGCTGGGACTAAAGGCGTGTGCCACCACGCCCAGCTACATTACTTTTTTAAAATTTATTTTTTATTTTTTGAAAGAGGGTCTCCCTGTAGCCACAGCTGGCCTAGAACTTGCTATGTAGACCAGGTTGGTCTCTGTCTCCCAGAGATCTGAGTGCCTCTGCTTCCTGAGTGCTGAGAAAAAAGGTGTGTGTCCCCCAGACTGTGTCCCAGGGGGCACTTGTTCCTCTGAGGGGCAGGGCCTGCTGTGGAAAATTGGCTGCAGAGATTTAGCTACAGAGAGGGAGCTGCAGAGAGTTAGTCTCAGAGGGAGGAGCCTTGGCACCACCTTGGAAGCAGGTGGCATGGAAAAGATGGCCCGGTGTCTCTCCCATGTGGACACGAGAAGGGGCATTTACCCACCTGGGGTGAGACTGTGGGCCCACAAGGCATGGGCAAAAGCTAATGGAGACTGTGGGCAGGGTGCGGAAGCAATCTGGAACTGTGGGCTGCTGAGCCACAGAGCAGAACAGGGCGCTGGGTGTTCACCTTTGTAAGTTACCCTATTTCCCCTACCCAGGATATAAACTATGAAAAATTCAGATAAAGCTGTGTTATATGGTTTGTCTAATAGCGCCAGGAGCAAGGGGCCCTGAGAGAACTCAGGTGACAAATTGGTGCTGCCAGCAGGATGGCGCTGGAAGTGACAAACCGCAGGAGTTCGGGGAAGCGAGGGAGCTAATGGCAGCACTGACATGGATCTTACAATGGATTATAAAATATGTAACTAAAAAGTGGCCGGCCACGCAGAAGCGTGGGCCACAGCTTTACTGTAAATGAGGGGAAATAGCCCAGTTGTGGGTATTTGAAAATTTGTTAAAGTTATAGAAAGGCTAGAAAAACTTTCACAGGCCTGGGACACAAACAGAGAACCCAGAGAGGTGGTGTGGCCACTTTGCATAATAAAAGATGTGCCCCAGTCAGGGGAGGCTGAAAAGGCCAGGGAGGTCCTGGCAGATCCAGTTGCAGAACTTGACAGAGAAAAAAACGGGACATTTTAACTTGTGTAAGGTCCAAGGACTCTGGTAAAAAGATAATAATGAAAAGGGAAATGACCTAAAAATGAACGTGGCTAAGGCTGCCCCTCAGATTCAACCTTTGATACAGAAGGAAAGGAAGCTATCAGTACTGTAGCTGGGAAGTACTCCACACTGGAACTGTTAAAACTAGGAAAGACTTACAAGCAAGCAAGCAAAGAGCCCCTCACCACATGGCTAGAGAGGGTATGGGACACGGGATCAAATAACGTCAGTCTAAGTCCTCCAGAAGCTTCACAGATGAGTTATATAACTACCCATCCATCCTTGCAATACAGGCTGTTCAACCTAGGCCAATGCAGGGGGGAGCAGTCCTTAATGGGATGGCTGGTTGAAGGCATTAAAGATACATGGTCATCACCAAGGGAAACTCCCATAATTAACAGAGGCTGGAGGACAATAAAGGAGGGACAGGCATTACTGGGAGAACTAGGTGTTAGGGTCCATGACTCGGTGGGACTCTTCTGGAGAACAAATGCACGAGTATGGAGATGCAAAAATCAAGCAGAGTTTTATTAAACCAGCTAGCTGGGACCGATCGTCCTTTCAGGACACGCAGGTCTGGTTAGAGCAATCGACCCTGAGACAATTTTAGGTAAAGATTATATAGGCTTCCACAACCATTACACAAAAGCCCGCGTTTATACAGCCAATAGTTTCAAAGCAAGCATTTCACAAACCAATAACTTTAAAACAAGAAAAATGTCACAACTTCCTTCAGGTGTCTCAATCAGGGGTGTCTGGCACGGCTCTTTCCTGTTATCTTGTGTAAGCAGACGACATGACACAGAACAGGTCAGGCTCCGGGGGCTGTAGCACTTGCCTCTATCTCCGGATGCCTGAGTCTCCAGTTGAGTTAACTGGTTACAAGCAGTAAATTTAAACAAGTAAATTCAAGCAGTAAATTCAGACAAGCAGTCTATTCAAATAAGCAGTAAATTCCTCTTTCCCTAACACTAGGTATGAGAAAAGAAATATATGATGCCCGGTTCACCAGGCCAGATAAGACTATGTTCACCAGAGTTATAAAGGAAAGCCTAATTCAACTGGGACCTTGAGAATGTTATAGAGCTTTAATGGTTTTGCTAAGCTCTTTAATGGGACAGGATCTTTGTAAAGTGAAAGAGACTTTAACACCTCTAAGTGACCCTGACCCACGTGTAAAACGTGTCTGTAGAACAACAGAGCACCCTACGAGGGATATAAAACAGACCAGACAGAAGAAATGGTCCGTTTGGGTTACAGGACGACAAATGTGGCAAGACTTAGGTCAAGCGCAAATTCCCAAAGAAAAAATTGATAGAAAACCAAATTCAGTACTTAGGAATTTCTAGAAGGCTTTAGAACCAGAAGAACAGTTTTTAAAAGGCATTCAAAGGATAAAAACAGTCCCAGTGGTGGTTAAGAGTCCCCAAAGATTAAATAAGGTGCATTTATCTCCTGATAAAGGCTATACTAGGGGTGGAGGCAGTTTTTCCCACCAAGGCCTCCCCCAACATCCAGGTCTGGTCAATGGAGAGATGAAGATACGGCTACAGTCAGGAGGAAGACACAGGGCCTGCCTGACTCAGGGAACCAACAGGTACCTCGGGAACAAGAGAAACCTCCCGCCTCCTTAGCCCAGGCAAATGGAGCCAACACCTGTAAGTGTATCAAAGATAAAAGAATACAAAGAGACTCCATGCAAGATCTCCAGAATGTGGAATGACTCCCAAGGGATGACTAGAGATAGTAAAGAACAAGCCAAATTAATGCCTCTTACCCATACTATGGTACCTAACAAAGATCTATGAAGAAAACAGTTAACACGAATGGATAAAACCTTTCCATGCTGTGTGAGACCTTGTCTATGATTGATTTGTTATATGATGTTAACCTTCCTTTGAGTGTTTTCCAGATGTGAAACCCATTTGAAAGATACCTGAAGAAGCAAAGGCCGGCTATCGCTGTAAGATTCTTGGGAGTTTTATGGTTGGGTAAGATAAAACCAGAGGCTCCCAAAATATACAAGTGTTAAGAAAATCTAACTGTTGCCCCCCTATGAGCTATTGGTCAGAGAGAGATCCTAGAGTTCCTCAAATTCACCAAGGCTTTTGCCACTAATGTCGGCTGTACACTAGAAAGGTCAGTAAGGCCATGTTGCTGAAGACGCTGCATGATGTGAGTAAGGGAGGAAAAGAAAAGATGGAGGTGAGACTAGGCCAAACACTCCGTGCCACGGGATGGATGATGTTCATAGTTCCAGAAGGCGCTATGCAGATGGTTGGGGAAGAAAGGTTCCCCTATGATTCTACTCAACAATGGACCCCGCATGCTGCACACTATGGACATGCTAAGCAATGCCTGCAAGTGCAATAATGGCTCAACTAACATACATACAGCTGACAAATTTCTAATTGGCTAAGGCTGGCTCCTAGGGGTAGAACACACATCTGGTGCTGTAGACCAGGCCAACCCCCTGTGTCGAGAAAGGCTACAGGCCCCAGTGGGGAAGCCATTACAAGTATACTGTTTAATGAATAGAGCACACCTACTGGGGTATCTTCTAAGCATCTGTATTTACATTCATGTTTATTTAAATGTGTCTACTTCCCTCCATTTGTCTTTACAGTAGAAGAAACACCACTGAGATGGATCAGTGGCCACATCCTGAAGACAAATGATGGGGAAGCCCAAGAAGTCACTATCTCACCACGATGCAAGAGAGATCACCCTACATCTGTCACCCCCTCCAAGGTTCAGGGACCTTAGCGGAAGATGGATGGGAAGATTATAAGAGTGGAGGAAAGGGGTGGAGTGTCTCCCAATTAGCTAGTTCCTCCAAAGGCAGGGCCTGCCATGGAGTGTGGACTATGGGTGGGGCTGCTGGGAGCCATCTTGAGATGGAAGCCACAAGCGGCAGGTAGTGCACGTGGCGTGGGTAACACACAGCCCTGCAGCAACTCAAGGACTGACTCTTATGGACCTGGGGAGAGATTGCTGGCCCCTGAGGTGTGAACGAATGCTAGCAGTGACTATGGGTGTGGTGCAGTCTGATATGGTGGGCTCTGAGCCACAGTGTGGGGCTAGGCACTGGGTACTCATTCCTTTGTAAGTTAATAAATGCACATAAAGACATGTTATATGGTTTGCTTGATAGCTCAGGAGACCCAGAGTGAATTCAGGAGACAGGTCTTCTAAAGAAAAATTCTAAGATAGCTCTAAATGAAATTTCAATTTTCATTCTTTAGTTGCACAGTCTGCTCAACAGATGTACTATGTGTAGGCACATATGTGGAGGTCAGAGATCAATCTGTAGGAGATGAGTCTCTCCTTTCTCCATGTAGATTTGGGGAATCAAACTCAGGTTGTCAGGCTTGGTGGCAAGTACCTTAACCTGCTGAGCCATGTCACTGGGCCCTTTAATATGTTTTAAAAGAATCATGTGTTCTCTGTGGGGTTCCTGCCCACCTATTCATTTTCCCTCCCTCTGTGCCTCCCTTGCTTGGGTTCTAACTGTGCTTGGAACCTGTTCCTGCCATAGGAGCAGAACTTGGGCATCCTCAAAGTCAGGGGCCCCAGCCCTTCCTCACACCCCAGCTCTCCCACCTCTCCCTCCACAGACACTGTGACTGGATTAGCAGTTGGTCTGGGGATCCGAAGCCAATGTGCAGGACCCACTCCTCAAAACATCCCCACCTGGTCATGTGCCCAGACCACATCTACCACCCTCTGATGGCACCAGTCTTTATTTCCTTCCTTCCTTCCTTCCTTCCTTTCTTCTTTCCTTTTTTTAAGGTTTATATCTATGAGGCTGGTGAGGTGGCTCAGTGGTTAAGAGTACTGGCAGTTCTTGCAGAGGACCCCAGGTTTGGTTCTCAGCACCTACATGGCAGCTACTAACCATCCATACTCCAGTTCCAGGAGATCCAACGCTTCCTTCTGGCCTCAGGGGGCATCTGCACCACCCTCTGATGGCACCAGTCTTTATTTCCTTCCTTCCTTCCTTCCTTTCTTCCTTCCTTTTTTTAAGGTTTATATCTATGAGGCTGGTGAGGTGGCTCAGTGGTTAAGAGTACTGGCAGTTCTTGCAGAGGACCCCAGGTTTGGTTCTCAGCACCTACATGGCAGCTACTAACCATTCCCTCCATTTCTCACTCCTGGGAGTTATTATTATTATTATTATTGTTTTTATTTTTTTGTGTACAAGTGTTTTGCCTACATCTGTGGATATTTGTCATGTGTGTGCCTGGTATCTGTGGAAGGCAGAAGAGGATGTCGGGTCCCTGGAACTGAAGTTACAGGTGGTTGTGAGCTGCCTCATGCAGGTGCTGGGAACTGAACCCAGGTCCTCTGCAAGAACAGCGAGAGCTCTTATCAGCTGAGCCACCTCTGCAGCGCAGTAGCACCCTTCTGATTCTCCCCCCAGGCATACTCCTACCTGTACTTCAGGACCCCGTTCAAATGCTGCCTCCTCTGGGAAGCCTTCCAATACCATTCTTGAGTTCTCCCGCCCAACACTCCCTCTTTGTCTTAATTGGTTCTGCATTGGAGCCTGTATCAATCAATGTCCCCACCAGACTTGGAGTTCCTTAGAGGCAGAAACTGCTTGTATTTATCTGAGTCCCAGGATCCCACCCAGCATCCAGAACATTGCAGGTGCCTCTGGTCTCCTGCCACTGTCGCAAAGCTGTAACAGGGAGGGAGACAGGCTACAGTGTGACACACCTGGACATAAGTTCCTTAAATAACAGACTGCTTAAGTCTTATTTCAGGGAAAGCGTCTAGAATCCACCCAAGGACTGCCTGAAACTGGCTTTTCAAGAATGGATGTGTAGGACTGGGCGTGTGGCTCAGTGGTAGAGCACTTTCCTAGCACGCACAAGACCCTGGGTGCATCCGCAGGACTATAGGTGAAAATAGGTAGGTGTGGCAGCAGTCACCTGAAATCCCAGCACAGGCAAGAGGATTACAGTTTCAAGGCTAGCCTGGGCTACAGAGTGAAACTGTCCAAAAATAAAGAAAAAGAAATAAATAAAAGTAAAAATGACTACGTGGCTAGAGAGATAGCTCAGCAGTTAGAGCACTGATTGCTCTTGCAGAAGACCAGAGTTTGGCTCCCAACACCCACATCAGGTGGCTCACAACTGCCTGTTACTCCAGCTCCAAGGAATCTGGAACCTTCTTCTGGTCTCTGTGGGCACCTACACTCACATGTGCACACATACACACATATAGATACACACACATGAATGAAAATAAGTGTTCTTAAAGTGACTAGTAAAGATA
>NW_008358999.1:90170-121338 GCF_000622305.1 Nannospalax galili
TGAGTTCAAGGCCAGTCTGGTCTACATAGCAAGTTTTAGGCTAGCTGGGGCTATAGGGAGACCCTGTCTCAAAAAAAAAAAAAAAAGACAAAAAATATATATATATATATATAATGTGTATGAGTGTATTGCCTATATATATGTAAGTGCACCCATGTCTTACAATGCCTGCAGAGATCAGAAAAGGGAATAGATTCCTCTGGAACTGGAGTTAAGGACGGTTGTTAGCCACCATGTGGGCGCTGAGAACCAAACCTGGGTCCTCTGCCAGAGCAGCCAGTGCTCTTAACTGCTGAGCCATCTCTCCAGCCCCCACATTGACATTTTCTTTTTTTTTTTTCTTTTTCTTTTTATTAGCCTAGGGGGCCCACTTGTCAATAGGGAAACTGAGGCCAGAAGGGGCCCCAGAACACCTAGAACAAGAACGCTGGGAAGAGGAGTCTTGGGTTCGGATCCAGGCTGCACCTCAGCAACATTTTCTTTATGGGGTATTTTGTAAGGGAAGTATCTTAGCTCAGATACTATAACAAAATATTATGGGCTTGGCACATGCCTGTAATCACAGCACTCAAGAGGCTGAGTTCCAGACCAGCATGGGCTATGTAGTGAGACCCTGTCTCAAAACTAAATAAACAGGGGCTCAGTATAGTTCAGTCAGTAAAGTGTTTGCCATATAAGCAGTAGGACCTGAGTTTGGATCCCCAGCACCCACAGCCAGGTGTGGTGGGGTGCACTTGTAATCCCAGCACTGGGGAAGTGGAGACAAGAGGCTCCCTGGGGCTCACTGGGACAGTCTAGCAGAATCGGGTGAGCTCTAGGTCCCAGTGAGAAACCCTGTCTCAAAAAGCAAGGTTGGGCGCTGGGTGTGGCACCTGTGCCTCCAGTACTTGGGAGGCAGAAGCAGGTGGATCTCTGTGAGACTGAGGCCCAGCCTAGTCTACATAGCAAATTCCAGGCCACCTGGGGCGACAGGGAGACTCTGGCTATAAAAAAAAAAAAAATGATAAAGGTGCTTGCTGCCAACCTGACAACCTGAGTTTGATCCCTGGATCCCATATGGTAGAAGGAGAGAACCAACTCCCACAAGTTGTCCTCTGACCTCCACATGTATGCTGTGGCATGTGCACCAAGGCACAGGCACACCTATACACATATACACAAATAATAAATAAATTACAAGGTGAACAGCCCCCAAGGACCGGCAGCCTGCGCGCATGCATGCACACACACACAGACACACACGCACACAAATATAATTAATAAAATTTTAAAACATCTCAGTGTTAGTAGCAAAAACAGTGAGTCTTTCTGCAAGGAACAATATATTCTAAAATGAAATGCAGATCTTTTTCAAAGGTTAAAAACTCATCCAATTTTATGTCTTACGGGGCTTATACTGAGTTTAATATTGTATCACTGTATTAATTCAACTGTGAACCGAAAACTTAAACCCACTTGTGAAAGAAATGTACTCTTGCTCTGGAGTGTTATGATTAAAATAATAATTCTTAAAAGCATAAAAATTTGCTCCTTAATAATTAGTAAAGGTGAAAAACATTATCATTGAAATCTACCTGATGACTTTATATCCATGCTGTATTCATGCTCAGATGCCGAGGAGCTCAGAAGGTGGGTGACTGTAACCAGTGATAGTCATGTATATAGAGATTAGAAATGCATGTGAAAACGTCTCAATGTCAATAGGCTTGGAATGAATTTTTCTGTATGAAATTGTGTGTTTTGACAACGAAGTGGAGATCTTTTTTAAACGTTGGAACCTCATTTAATTTTATGTCTTATAGAGTTTATAATGAGTAAAAGATTATATAAGGGTAATAATTCATCTGTAAACCTAAAAATGTACAGCCAATTTTGAAAGAGATGTACCCTAGCTCAGAAAAATGTTATTGAATAGGTTAGTGCTGATGTAATTAAATACTTCTTCTAAGTATGTGGTTATTAAATAAATAATTTTTTAAAAAATAAGTTTTCTGTATGAAACTGCATATTTTAATAATGAAATAGAGATCTTTTTTAGAGGTTAAAACCTCATTTAATTTTATGTCTTATAGGGTTTATACTGAGTACAATATTGTATAACTGTATTAATTCAACTGTAAACCTAAAATTTTACAGCCAATTTTGAAAGACATGCATCTTAGCTCTGGAAATTGTTATTGAATTTGCGAATGCTGTTGTAATGAAATGCTTCTTCTAAGTATGTGGTTACTAGGTTCAAAATAAACTGAAAAAAATCTCCAATCTGTGTACTTGGGTTTGCCAATGTATTTGAATATTTGGGTATTCTATAATTATTAACGTAAATTTAATCACGTTAGAAAGGTGGTATAAAAAAAAAAACACGCAAACAGGAAGCAGACGTGCACAGAGGCTCCCCAGCACTTCCTCACAACCACCTTTGTGACGGTCAGAAGCCCAGAGCCCACCCCACAGCAGAACAAGATATTCCCCCCCAAAGAAACTTGCAACCTGTGGAGGGGCTGAAGGCTCCTGAACCTTCTTCACAAAAGAGCCCCTGAAACCCGACTTCTGGCCCCCAACCCACAGCAGCCTCTGCCCCAACCCTTCCCATAAATTCTTCAGATACCAACCCACTGGGAGACACTTTGAGATTTTTCCCAGTTCCTACCTTCCTTGCTGGTTGACTGAACATTTATTTATTTTATTTTAATATTTGTATTAATTATTTGACAATTGCATACGATGCGATGTATCTTAATCATAAGCACCTTCCCATCTTGCAGGCACAAAATCTCCTCTAACTCCTTCCAGATCCAACCCCCATCTCCCCACCCCCTCCCAACTTCATGCCCTCTTTTATTATTATTATTATATTACTTTTTTTTTTTTTTTTGTTATTTTTAAAAAAGGGGCTCCCCTTAACCACCTCTTACCTGGAACTCACTACGTAGACCACACTGGCCTCGAACTCACAGAGATCCACCTGCCTCTGCCTCCCAAGTGCTGGGATTAAAGGTGTGTGCCACCACGCCTAGCCTCATTATTATTTAATAACCCATCAACTCCAGTTTGTGCTGTCTGGGTGTGGGGCCATCCACTGGAGCAAAGTCAAGCTACCAAGGGCCACACCCTTAAAACTTGCTCTCCCTCCCCCAGAAGCCATCAACTGTCCATAGTTACTTAGTTAGGGCTAGGGCTCCCCGCTCCATGCTGAAGTGTAGACTGACTTAATCTCCTGCAGATCTTGTGCTGGCAGCCTTGGCTGCCGTGAGTTCACCAGTGCTTCGGTTCTGTCAGGTCCAGGAGACAGTTTCCCTCTGGTCCTCTCTGATCTCTGGCTCGTATCCTCTTTTTACCCCCTCTTCCATGATGGTCCTCAGCCTTGGGTGGTTGGGGGTGAGATACAGATGTCCCATTTGTGGCTGAGGCAAGAATTTTCTTTTCCCTTGCAAAAAACCTGGTGCTGTGCTGTGTCTTCTGTGGCAGCTTGTAGGAAGGTTGTTGCTAAAAACTACTTCTGAGAGGCATGTGTGGTGTCTGACCCCCTCCTCCCACCATCCATCGAATTCTCCAAAACTGCAGTTTGGAAAATCCTAGCAAATTTATTGGGCTTATTGACAGAGCAGGAGGTGGGGAGGGGTTACTTACAAAGGTGTGGGCACACGGGGGCTTCTACATTTCAGTCAGGGCCCTGTGACCGCCGGTGGGTGCCCAAGATGACCCCTCTCTCTGGCTTCCCCTGTCCCTATCCTTAGTCCCTCTCCAGTGTACCACTCAGGCCAGCTGGTTGGCTGGAAGGCATGAATGAGTCTCTCTGCCCTCTCCCCTGCTATGGAGCATCCATAGTCGAGTTTGTTTGTGACAATCAAAGCAAGTAGTGCAAAAGCTTGCGAAGAAGGCATCTGTCCACAGCTTGCCAGTCTAGCTTGCCAGGCAGAGCACAAGTCCGTACAACAAAGGTGAATGCCCAGCAGAGCCCCCAAGACAGACAATAGACTATTACCCAGCATGCAGAGAAGTGTCCCAGGATCCAGCCCACAGACAGGGAGCATCAGTGTCATCAACTTAATGTGCAAGTATACTTGGATACAGATAATCAACTGTGACCTCAAAGGGGCGGGGAGGAGGCATGGAGGTCACCCTGAGAAAGCAGCCTTGAACTTCTCCGAGGTTCAAGGGCAAGAGATGTCCCCGAGAGAGCCTGTCCTTCCTTCTGCCCCTTACATGGCCCTGAGCATCTCACATGGTCCTGCAGACTCCTCTCCTCCCAACCATTCACTGCAGCTGGGTTTTCAGGAAATAAGCTGGAGGAGGGAGGTCACAGGCACCCCAGGAACAAACAGCAGACTTGATTTCAATAGCTGTAACTGCATTGGAGCCCCCAGATTTGGTACCCAGTCTTGATGGATGCACCCTCCTCTTCCAGTGACCCTGGTCCCAGGGCTGCTACCTAGAATTCCTACCTAACTTGTACCTCCTGGGACCCAATCCTCCAATGAAACAACTTGTTCTCAGGCATCTGGCTCTGACAACACCGTGAGAGTTAGTCCAACCCACAGGTAAGGGATAAGGCCAATGTCCAAATGCATCATGCCCCAACGTGGGGTTCGGTGGCACCCCAGAGACTTGAGGGTGGTTCTGGGGAGAGAGCACAGTATTAAACATCAGCTTAGGGCTGGAGAGATGGCTCAGTAAAGAGCACTGGCTGCTCTTGCAGAGAGCCTGGGTTTAATTCCCAGCACCCACATGGCAGCTAACAACCATCTGTAACTCCAGTTCCAGGGGATCTGGCGCCCAGTTTTGACCTCCAAGGGTCACACACTGATCCACTTACACACAGCTCATTCCCCTTGGAGGAAGCTATCCAGCTCAACTCTCCTTCCTTCCTTCTGACTCCCTCAAGGAAGAAGTCTGGACTTGGCTCTAATCTTGTCTTCAACACTTACCCATCTCCCTCTCTAGCGATGGATGATCTGGCCTCAGACTCTCAGAACCTCTGCCAGGCTAGTGGTGTTCATTTAAAAGATCTCGCTTCCCCTAGATGCATTTTAATAGGGATGGACATCGGCCCAGTGACACTGACTCTCCACCTAGTCCATGGGCTGCAAGTTCCTTCCTAGTCTACATCAATGAGTTAGGGGAGAGTCAAGACGCTGATAGGCTGGGAAGAACTTGGATGTGGCAGCAGTTGGAAAGCTGGGAAATACGTCATGGCTTGAAGGATGAGATGCTGCTATGGAGAAACCTAAGCAAACCCTCTAGCTTCACCTGCATTTAGCTGACTTCAAAACCACTCATCTTGGGGTCAGAGAGATGGTTCAGTGGGTAAAGGTGCTTGCCACCAAGGCTGACAACCTGTGTTCAATCCCTAAGACCCACATGGTGAAAGGAGAGAACTAACTCCCATAGGCTGTCCTCTGACCACCATAGGAATATCATGCATATGCTTACACACACACACACACACACACACAAACACACACACACACACATGCAGGCACACACGCACAAACAAGCAAATAAATTAAAAGGTATTTTCTTACCAAAAAAAAAAAGACTAATTTTGGAGCTCACTTCTTACTCGTTTCCACCAGCTTTGCCGTAGATGACAGTTCTGCCAGGGGATTGGAATGGCTTCAAGGCCCTGAAGTCAGACATCCAACAGGTGACTAGGATGAGGCAAAAAGGCTTGTGCGGCCCTTTGCTACCTTCACTTTGGGTCAGATCCCCTCAGCTCTGCCTGAAGACATGTGGATCGCTGAGAGATGAACAAAGGTTAACTTGACTTAGACTCACCTAGTCTCCTTCCCCTCCAGAGCTAGAGACACCAATGGAAAGTCCAGACCACAGAGGGACGGGAAACAGGCACACAATCTCCACTCTCTGTAGAAGCCGACTTTTGAGCCCATCCCTGTGTAGCCCAGGCTGACCTCATACTCAACAGCAATCCTTCTGCCTCAGCTTCCTGAGAGGCTGTGAGCTGCCCAGCTCCTGTTTTTTGTAAGGTTGAAGCATCTTCCCTGTATGTACCACATTTTGTTTACCAGTTAACCATCAGTGGTTGGAGGTCATTATTTTAAGACACAGGAGAAAGTGCATTGCTTCGTTGTATTGGGGGCAAAGCATTTTTGGTATTGTGCATTGACTCGTCTATACCTGCTAGGGAGTCTGGGGAGATGTCTCAGTCTGTAAAGTGCTTGCTGTGCTAGCCATATAAAACCTGGGCTTGGGTGTGTGCATCTGTAATCCCAGAACTGGGGAGGTGGAGGATCCCTGGGGCTCACTGGCCAGCCAGCCAGCCTTGCTGAATCTGTGAGGTCCGGATGCATTGACAGACTTGTCCCTAAAGATAAGGTGAAACACCAGTGAGGGGCTCGGTAGACAAAGGTACTTACCCACGATCCTGATGACCTGAGTTCAAAGAAGAGAACTGACTCCCCAAAATTGTCCTCTGTTCTCCACACACATGCCCTAACATACACATACATACAAATAAATTATTTTAAGAAAAAAAAAATGGGGCTGGAGAGATGGCTCGGTGACTAAGAGCACTGGCTGCTCTGCCAGAGGACCCATGCTCAGTGCCCAGCACCCACATGGCAGCTACCATTGGTCCATAACTCCAGTTCCAAGGGATCCGATGCCCTCTTCTGGCCTCTGTGAGCACTGCGTGCACATTATACATTTACACACATGCCAGCAAAACACATACAATAATTTTTTAAATTCCTTTTTTCTTTTTTTAATTTTTTTACCATTTTTACACACAGGTAAGAGAAGAGCTATGTCCCTCGAATCCAGATGTCCCTCCCAGCCAGCTCTTGAATATTCCATTGTCACATGGACTTGAGTCTCTCAGGGCTCAACAATTTCACCATTTAAAAACAATTTATGCCAGGTGTGATGGCACATGCCTTTAATCCCAGCACTTGGGAGGCAGAGGCAGGTGTATCTCTGTGAATTTGAGGCCAGCCTGGTCTACATAGCAAGTTCCAGGACAGCTGGGGCTACAGGGAGACCCTGTCTCAAAAAGGACAAAAAACAAATTTTTATGTACTTGGGAGACAGAGGTAGGCAGAGCTCTGTGAGTTCAAGGCCAGCCTGGTCTACATAGCGAGTTCCAGGCCAGCTGAGGCTACAGAGAGACCCTGAAAAACATAATATAAAATAAAACAAAAAAAAATTATGTGTATGAGTATTTTACCTGCATGTATTATCATATGCTTGCAATGTCCAAGGAAGCCAGAAGAGAGTATCAGATTCCCTAGAACTGTAGTTAACAGCCATATGCATGCTGGAAACTGAACCTGAGTCCTCTGCAAGAACAGCCAGTGTTCTTAACCACAGAGCCATCTCTCCAGCCTGCAATTCCATGGTTTTGACATTTTCGTGGGGTTTTTTTTAAATATTTTATTTATTATTTTTATTTTATGTGTACGAGTGTATTGCCTGCATGTTATGTGAGCGCACCCATTCATGCGATACCTCGGAGGTCAGAAGAGGGTTTCAGATTCCCCTGGAACTGGAGTTAAGGACGGTTCACAGCCGCCATGTGGGTGCTGGGAATCGAACCCGGGTCCTCTGCAAGAGCAGTCAGTGATCTTAACCACTGAGCCATCTCTCCAGCCTCCATTTTCGTGGTTTTTATTCTTCACACTTTCACATCATTTTCACATCCTTTGTTCTCCACATCTGAGCAGTAGAAGGGTCTACGTTCCAGCATTTTCTCCATTCTGTTTCTCCTAAAACCTGTGCAGAATGTAACAGCTCCAGAGTTCTGTAACGCATGCATGTTGAGCCTTGTCTCAGGTGATATAACATGGAGAGTCTATGATTAATCTCAGCAAGGCAGCTAGAGTGCGGAACGGCAGGGCCAGGTGTCGGGGCTCAGCCTGTCCTCCACCCCCGGTACCACTTCTCCAATGTTTGGTACAGAGGAGGCATCAGGAAATAGTTACAGAATGACGGCTGTTGGACTATTCTGGTGAGAAGGGACAAGACAGCTGGGGTGGAGACGGAGCATTCTGGGCTGGGGCCAGGATTGGCAAACGCAAGAGGAAATGGTCGGCGCCCACATGAGACTGCAGATCAGTTTGTGTTTGAAATGGGACTGTGTGGAGGCAACGGGGTGGGAGGTGGGGTGAAGTCCTAGAGGAAATGAAAACAGGGTGCCCAATTCTTTCTATAAAGATTATTGTGACCCAAGGTGGAGTCTAATCTTTTAACCGCCTGCATCTGCCTTCCGAGTGCTGGGATTAAAGGCTTGCACCACCATGTCCGGCCTAGTCTAATCTTTTTTTTTAATGTGTGTGTGTGTGTGTGTGTGTGTATGATGTACGTGTGTGAGTATATATGAATGTGCATGCATGTAGAGACCAGAGGTCAACATCAGGTTCCTTAATCTCTCTGCATCTAATTTTATTTTACTTTAAAAAAATATTTAGGGGCTAGAGAGATGGCTCAGTGGTTAAGAGCACTTGCTACTCTTGAGAGGACCCAGGTTCGATTCCCAGCACCCACATGGTAACTAACAACCACACATAACTCCATTTCCAGAGGAGCAGGTATGCATAGCTAAGCAGTCCTGGTCAAGGCATGGCCCTCATCACTGACCCATCATTATCTCAACTCTGGTCTGTCCTGCAAAGTGGTCTGACAAGTTGTTAGCACTGTGTGAAATCTCTTCCCCAGGTGACACGTTCCCCCTCTGGCTGGCACCAGGCTTCAGCCTTTTCCTTCTCCAACATGAGACTCCTGGGGAACTTCTACTCCTTGAGGTCTTATGCTTCAATAGTCTGATTGCCAAAAGGAGGGGCAGGAGCCGTTCTATAGAATGTCCTCACTCTATGAACCCGACTCCTCTGGGTGCCTCACGTAAGTGGAAGCAGACAGTATTTAGGATGTTGGGCCTAAACTTAAAGGGGATTGGTGAATGGGTAGCTATGGCAAACTATTTATTTTTGAAAGCCAAGAAATAGATCATCTACTGTCAAAGGCACACAGCTATTCATAAAACCGTGAAAGTTCAAGTCAAGTCACCCACTCCCGCCTTCCTGCTGACTAAAGAAACAAGGAGCACTGGGACCCAGAGGGGCCAGACACCTTCTTCTCCAGAGAGACCAGTTACATTGGGCCTGCATGGGCTGCAGTCAGTCCTGTATGTGCCTTAGCTCACTTGATTCACATAACAATCATGTGCTGAACACACTTGTACAACCACTCACCTTTAACAGATGGGGAAAGTGAGGTACGGAAAGGTACAGTCAGCACAAGGATTCAAATCCAGGCTCCTCCAAATTCAAGGTTCTAGACCACGTCATACTGGGTCTTAAACTCTGCTCCCTTCCCTCCAAGGAAGGAATCCTTATAATTAACTCACTTCTGGAAGCTCTGTCCTTGAGCACTAAGGGCTTGGGCTGTGTTCCTTGGGTTCCTGGCGCCCCCTGCTGGATGTGGGGTCCAGGGTACTCCTGTGAGGCTTCTGCTCAGCAGAAGGGTAGATTGCATGCTCCAAGATCTCCAGGACCTTTCCAGAAAGTTCCTCTTTTTTTTTTTTTTTTTTTTTTTTTTTTTTTTTTTTTTTTTTTTTTTTTTTTTTCTTTTTGTATTTTATTTTTTTTTTCAGGGCGCAAACTCACAGAGGTCCCCCTGCCTCTGCCTCCCGAGTGCTGGGACTAAAGGCGAGCACCACCATGCCGGCTTCCAGAAAGTTCCTTAATCTCTGTGCTGCCTGTCATTAAGCTCAGTCCCACTGGCCCATCTGGCCCTCATCCTTGTCACGTAGAGCTTAGCCTCCCCCTTTCTCCCATACCCCTCCCACACTCTCAGGCCCACAGTACCACCCTCCCTTCCCTGGCACCAAGAACACCTCACCCCAGTCCCAGACTCCTTGCTTCTTACATATCCCCCACAATTTACCTAACACTCCACGGCATCACCGTGGCTCTCTTTGTGCTCTGCTTCCTTCCAGGAATGTCCTTTCCCACCCCTGCCTGCAAACTCCCCACCCTTCCCTGGTATCCCAAGGCCACCTCTTCTAAGCCTTCCCTTCTCTCCTGGCCTGTAAATCAGCTTTCTTGCTCTATGGAACCCGAGGCGGTATACCACCAGCAATGCCCCACAACATCTACATCTCTTTCCTTGATATTTTCTCTACCTACAGCCAGCAGACCAAAAATGCAAAGAATTTTCCTATCCAGGTACAGCCCTGGACCCTAGTCACGGAAGATAAAAATGCCCAGCTCCTTAGTGGGGAGAACTCTGAAGGTTGTGCTCCACAGCACCCCCCAAATCCTCAAAGAGATTAAGGTCTGGTAGTCTCCAGCAACAAACTGTAATGGTTGGTTGGTTGTTTTTTTGTTTGTTTGTCTGTTTGACAGGATTTCATGTACTTCAGGCTAGCCTCAAACTGGCCACATAGCTGAACATGACTTTGAACTACTGATCTGCCTACCTCCACCTCTTGAGTGTGGGGATTACAGGCATGCACCACCAGCCTGGTTTATGCAGTGCTGGGGAATCGAACTTAGAGCTTCGTGCATGCTAGGGAAGCATTCTACCAACTGAGCCACATCCCCAGCCCACAAGCTGCACTGATCAACCCCAGCCTCTGATGTTTCTGCCCTTCATTTCCCCATGTGGTTTCCAGGACTGCCTTTTGAGTAAACAACTACTGAACTGTCTCAGCATCTCCTCCTAGGGGAACCCACCCTAAAATATTTCCACACAGTATTTAGCTGACACCTTTGCTGAGACACCAGCGACCAGAGGACCTGGGTAGAGACACATACACAGGCACACAACTGTAGAGATGGCTTAGCAGTAAAAGCACTTACTGCTCGTGCAGAAGGCCAGAGTTCCATTTCTGCAGCCCAATTCCAACCCCAGGGAATCGAAGGCCCTCTTCTGGTCTCCATGGCAACTGCATGCTCACATTTATACACAAATAAAATAATAAAAATAAATCCCTAAATAAACCCACGGGCAAGAGTCGTCAAGTTCTTTCTTGGTACCTGGTCCTTCCTATATACGGTCTTATTTAAACTTCAGAGCAACCTGAGAGGTGAGCCCCATTTCACAGATGTGAAAACTGCGACTTGAATAAGATGACTTGTCCAAGCCAGCAAATGGCAGGGCTAGAATTTAAATCCAGGTTCTGGAGACAGAGAACTGAATTGCATCTGATTCCCTACCACAGAAGTATTTATAGCATCTGCCTCCTAGGTGATTGTAAATACCTGATGTGTGTTCTTCGTATCTGGGAGGCTAAAGGGTGTCACATATACACATACACACACACACACACACACACACACACACACACACACACACACACTTTAGCAGAATAGTACATGCGTGGTATTAGAGATCAAGTCTCTCCACCTCTGGACTATAGCCATGCCCTGCAAGAGTCTTCATAGGATGGAATTGAATGTCCCTTGCTGTCCATGCCAGTGGCTGACACATGATCAGTGATTATCAATTAAGTGCTTGCTAAAACAAATCAATACTCCAGGCTCATGGAACAAACAGAACAGGCCCCAAGGACCTGCCTCTGCTGTTGAACTTGGTCAGGTCACTGGAGTTCCTTCCTGGTCCTCTGTTATCCTTCTGTCCAGAGAGAAAGTCTCACCTGAGGGATCTGCCATTGACCTCACACAAATGGAGAACCCAAATCCTGACCCCAAGCCCATGAAGAAAGGTCGTCCCAGATGCTGGAGGAAGTGCTAAGCTTGGTTGAACAGCCAGAAACATCCTGATCTGTGTCCTGGAGCACCCCCAACCTCTAAAATGGGGGCCTGGCGCCACCTTGTGGCCACCACCCTTTTCCTCCTTTGTTTTTCCTTGCAAATCCTCCTTCCTTGGATGCCTGGGGAACTGCAGAATTCTTTCTCCACCAATGATTTAGCTTTCATAGTTCAACCAGTCGCTGCAAAAAGTTTAAAGGAGTCACAAGTGCTTCCAGTAGAAATACAGAAATTTCCATCTCCCCTGTAATTTCACCAACAGGAGAAATTAATTTTTATATTTTTAATATTTTATTTATTTTTATTTTATGTATATGGGTGTTTTGTCTGCATGTATGGAAGTGTATCTGTGTCCTATAATGTCCAATGGGCTAGAGGGAGACCGTGTCTCAAAAAAAAGGGAAGACATCTGATGTCAACCTCAGGCCTCCACATGTACCACATACACATATGCTGCAGACACCACATACATATACATCCACCACACAGAAACATACACATACACCGGAAAAGATGACTAGTCTGTGGTCCAGTCATCATCGAGTCAAACACCAACCTAGATGTAGCTATGAAGGTGTCTTTTTAGACACACTTAGCATTTCATCCACAGGCTTCCAATGAAGCCCTCTAAACTGTGGGTGGACCTCATCCGATCAACAGAAGAGCAAGTCCTGAGGTGCACAGGAGAAGGCAGTCTGCCTGGAGAATGCAACAGAGACTGCCTGGGCTGCCAGCCTGCAGAAGCCAGGCTTTGTCTAGAGCATATCCACTCCTCCCCAGAGACCAGACAGCCTGTCCACCTGCTCCACAAATTCTAGACTTGCTAACTCCACACAGTCCTGTTAGTCAATCCAGATAGATGGGTAGATGAAAGATGATGATGATTGATTGATTGATTGATTGATTGATTGATTGATGATAGAAGATAGATAGGTAGATAGATAGATAGATAGATAGATGATAGATAGATATAGATAGATACATGTATGATAGACGATAGATAGATGAAGAGATAGAGATATAAATAGATGATTGATAGATAACAGAGATATATAGATTCATTGGTTAATTGATAGATTAACAATGGATAGATTAATGACATACAATTTATAGATAACAGATAATTGATAGGTAATGAGAGACAGATATAGATGATAGGTAACATAAATATATGGATGAATTATAGATAATACATTATTGACAGCTGATAGTTGGATGGACCACAGATAAAGATATGGCAGGTATATACACAGATACAGAGATAGATGACAGTAGATGGGAGGGTCCCCAGGTGGAAGTCAGCCCAGGCAGAGCACAGAGCAGACATGCTCCTTGTCTGAGCACATACTAGATCATCCTACCGCCATCCAGTCCTCCCTGAACTGAAATGCTTTGTGAGCTAGAGAGCTGATGCTCACATGGAGTTAAAGCCCCTCACTGTCCCTCTTTCCCCAGTTAGCCAGAGATTCCTCCCTGGGGAGCAGGAGCGGGGGGGGGAGGGCATTTCTGGGGAAAGTGGGACTTGAGGGAGTGAGGCAAGGCCAACTCAGGGCTGTTTTGGAGGGCAGCTGGCAAGCTCCATGGTGAAGTCGTGGTGGGGAGGGCACAGGCCCCATCTCAGGGCTGCTCTGTCTCGAGCCAGGATTCCTGTTGTATCTGTCTCCCCGTAGCAGCCACAGGGAGTCTCCTAAAGTTCAGTCGTGCCATTGCTACGTTCCAGAGCCTTCCATGGTTTCCCATGACCTTGAAATAGTGCCCAAGGCCTTTCACATGACCCACAAGGCTGAGTGCCCTTCCCACATCCCAGATAGTTTCAAGAGTGCAGTGATAGACAAAATAGCAAAGACAGTCAGAAACTTCAGAGTGCCAGGACATGACTGGCTGAGCAGTTTGACACCCACCTTCCTATCCTCTGCTATCATAGAAGCTGGGTACTGCCAGTGTTTCATTTATAGAAGAAGCAGAGGGCGAGAGAAGGCCCCAGCTGGTGAGGACCAGAGTCAGGTCTGACCCCAAGTCTACTGAATCCAACGACCGGAGTCCTCTGACCAGTGGGTCAGGGCCTCTGTGAAAATGGGGCATGGTAACACACCACATGGGGCTGTTGGGATAAAATGAACTCAGATGTCGGAAAATGTCAGATCAGCTCTTGACAGAGCCTTGAGGCTCTGTGGCATGGCTCATTGCCTCTGGGCAGAACCTGCAAGATCAGACTCAAAGTATACAATGGGGCTAGAGTGATGGTTCTGAGGGTAAAGTGCTTGTCTTGAAAGCAAGAGGACCTGAGTTTGGCTCCCCAACATGCATGTTAAAAGCCTTCCTCAGAGCCTAGTATGGCGGTGCACGCAATATATTCATACACATAAAATAACAATAATTTTTTAATGTAAGATGGAGCCTGTCAGAGGAAAACACACCTGACATTGACCTTTGGCCTCCAGATGTGCACACATAAGCAAGCACACCCACATACACACACACACACACACACACACACACACACACACACACACACACACACACACACACCCACCACACAAATCCCACATTCCCCCATTTATAACACACGCCAAAAAAAAAAAAAACTACAAAAAAAATGTGCACAGCAATCTTTGTTGCTAGGTCCTGGGCAGTCAGAATTTCTTTAGTTTTCCACAGTAATCAGGCATTGCTTATGGGTGCCTTGCCTTGTAAATTCTTGCCTGTGTATGGTCCTTGGCGTCCTTGGTGAGACATCAATCTCAAGGCAGGCTCATGAATACTTGACTCTCTCCTGGCCGGGCTCTTCCAAAGCCAGGCACAGAGCACCACCACAACGGATCAGAGCAGAGCACCCCACAGAACAGTTACCTCCAGGTTCAGGCCCTCTGGCCCCCTGTTTGGCAAGGGTGGGGATTGGGGGAGGGGTCCAGGGCCATCAGTGCTGGGAACTAGCTAGAGCTGAGCCTGACCTTTGTTGGCACTCCCCAAAAGGCACCATGAGATGCCGCATAGCTTTTCCAGGTCCCCAGGGAGCACCAGGAGCAGCCAAGTTGCATGAGACCTCCGGCCCTGAATCCACTAACAGCTGTGACCACTTTAGCTATTTTAAACCCTTGGGCATCAGAAAGCTCCTGTCCCCTCAAGCCAGGCACTGGGCCCAACTACAGGGTGAGCCAGAGCCACGGCAGGAGCCTAAGTGTGGGTGGCCAGATGGGGGTGGATTGTGCAAGGGGATGGGGCTTTGTTTCCTGAGCACTGGCCTTGGGCTGGACTCTGCCACTGCTTTCTACATATTACCTCATCTAATGACATTTAATATTTTCCTATCATGCTGAAAGATTACCTACGGCAGAGGTGGAACATGAGGTTCCTAGAGACAGGGTGCACCATTCTCACCCTCATGCCCCTGCCTCTGCCTCTACGGCCCCCCAAGTTCCTGCTCTGCCACTGTGAGAAGCTATGCCACCCAGGCTAGTTCTTCACCCTCTCTGTGCTATCTCTTCATCTCTAAAGTGGCAGTTTCTAGAAAGATATAATGATCTAAATCTAATACATGAGAAGTGCTACTGGAGGTGCGTATGGGTGCACGAATGGTGCAGGCAAAAAACACGCTGTTGTTTCTGACTCTGTCCCCACACACACTGGACCAATCACATGGTGGGGTGGGTGACATGACAGTGTGATGCTCTGAACCCCTGGAAGGTAGGATCTATGGCATACAAGTGGAGGGATGCCCAGACCCAAGTCTGCCTCAGAGGAGCCTTCCCAAACCTGCTTGGTGCCACTTGGGCTCTTTGCCCACTTAGGCAGGTGCCCTCTACAAGTTGCCTCCTGTTTGGAGAAAGCAGCACCAGGGACCAACCAGAAGTTACCAGCCTCTCTCTTGAACTGTGACTCCCCTCCAGCTGAGACTCAGCCCTCTCCCTTCCCCACCCACATTCCTCCCAGATCCCAGATCCCAGGCGCAGCTGGGGCCCTCACCGTCCCCTAATCCGGATTGCTGGGAAGATGGCTGCAGTCAGGTAGCTGGCTGGGTGTGCCTGGGCTTTGGTTACTCCTGAGCCCTCCTCCCTTTTGTCCAAGCACACCCCTTCCCCACCTCCCATCGCCCTATCAGCCCACCTCCCTCCCCAGCATGCACCCATCCACCCTACCCCTTTTCTCTCTCATCTGCCCCCCCATCTCCAGTTGTCACTCCCCTGAGACCACTTCCTCAAACGTGACTGTTTGCTGCACAGCCCCTGCTGTGGATTCAAAGAGGAAGGGCCTGGATGGGGTAGCTGCTGGTTCAGACGCCTGCTACATGTCACCTTGCACCTGGGCCTCCTCTGATGTGCTCTGACCTCTACCTTGGTATTCTTTTGGGTGGCCCAGGCTGGGGCCTAATCCTCTGCTCCCTCCCTGTCTCTCTACTGGGAACATTCTCTCAGCCACCAGGAGCCACCCAAATCTCCCTCCATAAACACTGCCCAGCTCAATCCCCTCCTCTCCAGCCCTCTCACGCTCGCCCAGCCTGGGTCTTCACTGCTGACCCCAGCTCAGTCTGCTCACCGGAATGCACTCCCAGCGCATCCCTGGGAAGGAGCCATCCCAGGCTCTTCCCACACCCATGCTTGGGCTTGGCATTCTGATCCTTGTCAGCTGCGGGTTCCCCACTCTATCCTACCCCCCAATTCCCATGATAACGTGGATATGATGTGGAGGGGCCCGGCTGTGCCCAGCTTCCTGGCCCTGGTCTGGAGGCTCCCCTCCGCCCCCTTGAGTTTGCAACGCTTCCTTTAAGAAGCCACAGACCTCTGCTCTACTGAGCTTTCCCTGGTCCCAGCACCCCCTTGTGTTCCCACAGACCCCTGCCTCTCCCTCCAGCTGATCCCTGATAGCTTTTACTGCCCCCTGGTCTTGGGGGGTCTCGAAATGGGGTTGTTGAACGACCGAATGAGCGTACCAACTGTGCAAAGCAGAAACTGACAGCTCGCGGGTCTGGAAGCTGAAGAGGCGGGGCCACGCTTGACGGACAGAGCCAAGGCCCACTGCGAGAGGAGTCCTGTGGGTCGCCACGCCCACGCCACGCCCCCCGGCTGCAGCTTAAGGCCGCGGGCGCGGCAGCAGCCGGCGCAGGCGCGGCAGCGGACTCACCTGCAGCAGGTGCTCAGAGGCCTGGAAGGAGCGCGCAGGCAGTAGCCAGGGAGAAGATGCAGCGGGAGCGGACGGTGCGGCTGCAGTACGGGAGCCGCGTGGAGGCGGTGTACGTGCTGGGCACGCAGCTCTGGACCGATGTCTGCAGGTGAGCCAAGCCACCCGAGACCCCCTCCGACTCACCCACGCGCTCCACACCCCCAGACCCTCCCCGGACTCAGGGGTGTGGACAAGCCTGGCTCCCCAATTGTCCCTCAACTCGAAGCCCTCCAGAAATCCTAAGAACTTCACCCAGAAACCTGATAACTCCCAAACCTGTGCTCATTTCCCTGAAATCCTGAGGCTCCAAGACACCCATACACATACTCAGTCCCAGCCCTTCTCTGAGACTCCTTCCCTTTACCCCAGCTTTCCCATGACCTCTCCAGCGCCTCTCCCTGGGTGGCTTCAGCACCCGTGGGCCTCTCCACCACCCACTCCTCTTTCAGGGCTCCTCAGCCCCTCCTGGCTCACTTTTCACCCCAGCCCAGCCTCCTCCACTCGGCTTCCTACTCCACAACCAGCAGAACCCCCTTGAAATGTGCTGGGATCCACAGGCCCAGCAGGGAGCTGCCCTGAAGGAGTCTTGCCCTGGGGCTTCTCTGATTTCACCCTCCCGGGGGCTGCTAGTGGTTGCCTGTCTCCAGGCACTGGCCATGTGCTCTGCGTCCCCAAATGCCTTCCCTGACTTCCCCCCAGGATGAGAGAAGGGACCCCTTTCACTTGCTGAGAGCCTGGCTTAACTCGGGGTGCAGAGATGATGTCTTTGAGAGTGCCCCAAAGCCCAGAGCTATTCCCTCCGGGTCTTCCCTGTCCACAAACTTGGTAAGAGTATGAGGTATCTGAGACAGCTGGATATAGAGGCTAGCCCTGGCTTTGCTCTTGACCCAAGGAAACTCCCTAGACTTTGGTGTGGGACCTGGGAAAGGTGTGTCTGAAGGTATAAAGTGAGCTGCATCCACAGTGAGATTTGATCTGTTCCTAGCTCTAAGCATTCTAAATGTTCTCCATCACTAGTGTGGGAGGGCTCAGTGCTGAGAGGAGAGGCACACAGGATTTGGAGGTAAGACCCTGTGCTGGTGACCTGGGTGGCATCCTACTGTCTCTGTGCTTTACTGCCCCAAAATTATTTTGACACTGGAGCATCTGACTCTTCCAAGTCCTCTGGCTATGTGTCTCCCTCTCCTCATATTCTCCCAGCCCACTACTTCCAGTTCCTGCCCTCTTGCCCAGCCACCTCCACAGCAGGCATTGGCCCTGCTCACCCCAGCATGCCCAGGATCAGGGTCCCTGTGTACACCTCTGCCCCTGGCCTCAGCCCCAGCTTCAGCCTTGCCTGGGCGTGTACCTCAGTGGTCCAGCATATAGACCCCAGAAGAGGACTGGGTGGGCTCTGAGGATTGTACCACAGGGGTGGAGTGTGATCCAGGCACTAGTAGCCTGGGAAAAGTGCCCCTCTCTTCTCCCTCTCCTTCCCAGCTCTGAACTGGGCACTGCCAGGGGGTAGGCCAGGAGCCAGGGTGCTCCGGTCCCTAAGCCACAGCTGTCATCACGCCTGTCTGCTTGCTGGGGCACTTTGGGTGCTGTCTGAGAGGCTGGCATGGTGCCTCTGGTGGGGGCTGGGGACCAAAGGGGGGTCATGCTCAAGCCCGTACCCTCGGTTCATCTTGACAGGGAGTCCGAGTACCATGAGGGACAATAGGAGGATAGGTGCCAACTCATTGTTCTGGCATTGGACAGAGGTGTTTCAGTCTTCAGGACTCACACTTCTACTTTTGAGGATTCCCCCAGCACTGACCGTCAGCACACTCTCCAAAATAAATTGAACTCAGGCCACAGTTGTCATTTTAGATATTCTAGTTCTTTATTTTTTTAAAAAAAAATGTTAAACTAAACAGAACTGGTGTTGGTGGTACCTATTTGCAATCCCAACATTCAGGAAGCTGAGGCAGGAGGACCATAGACTTAGACTACATAGTGAGTTCAAAGCCAGTTTGGGCTACATAGCATGACCTTGTCTCAACCCCATTCCCACTTCAAAAATTAAAAAAAAAAAAAAGAAGGTAATTTTTTTAAAATTTAGGGATGGGAGACAGCTCTGTAAGAAGAGTTAGTACACAAGCATCAGGGCCTGAGTGCAAATCCTAATTTCCCACATAAAAAGTCAAATGTGGCTACATACCCTTCTAGCTAACAGCACTGTGGTAGAGACAAGAGTATCACTGGGCTTGCTCATTTCCAGCCTAACTCCAGGTTCTGTGAGAGACTCTGTCTCAATGGAATTTGATAGAGAGTGACTGACGAGGATATCTGATGTCCTCCTCTAACCACATGGGTAAAAGCACCCTCACACAAAAAAAGATAGGTGTCATTAATATTCACAGTATAATTTGCTAATCCCAGTGCATCCAGAATGTCATCATTTAAATTTGTGCTAATGGAAAGGTAGCTCGTGAAATAGTGGGCATTCTCTTGCATGGGAAGTCTGTTACACTCTCAGCAGGTCTGGTGGCAGGGAACTGTTGCTCTGTAAGTCATCTGTGCTAGTGGCCAATGTCCTGGACAACACACATATGGAACAGAGCTCCTCAGCCTTACTGGGTAATTCTTTGCTGAGCAGACTGTTCTGTACAGTGTAGGATGATTAGACTCATCCCTGCCTCAACTTACCCAATGTCAGTAGCAGTCCCCCATAGGTGACAACCAAAAATGTCTCCAGATAGTGTCAGCTGTCCCTCGGGAGCAAAGACACCGGGACAGCAGAAAGGAACCTCCTCTCCAGAATGGTGTCACTACCACCCTCCTCAGTATCTACAGGGACACAGCTTCTCTGAAGTGACAGGATTAGGAGGGGTCCATGAGCACTTAGCACAAGCCAGTACATTGTCCTGCTTCCTCCTGCACAAGACCTGGAGGGTGTTCTGCATTTTACAGATGAGAAGAAAGAAAAGCAGAGAGAGAAAGCCACTGGCCTGGTGACACCCAGCACTCAGGTCTAGGTCTGTCTAGCTCAGAGCTCATGCGTTTTCCTCCATTCCACTCTGTGTGACCTTAAAGCCAGCAGGATAGCCGGGCATAGTGGCGCACACCTTTAGTCCCAGCACTTGGGAGGCAGAGTCAGGCAGATCTCTGTGAGTTCAAAGCCAGCCATGTCTACATAGTGTGTTCCAGACCAGCTGGAGCTACACCCTTTCTCAAAAAGACTAAAAAAAAGAAAGGATGAACTGGATGGTTCTGTCTACCTATGTCCCTTCCACCCTCCATCTTGGCCAGGATCTCCTGTCCCCTGAGATATTACCACCCCTAACTGAGACATAAACCCTGGCTCAGGCCCCCAAGTGATGCTGTCACCCCCAAGGCCTCCAAATAGACCCTACAGAGCAAGGGTAGTAGACCCAGATAGCTGGGGAGTAGAGTAGGGACCCGTCACTCCTATCAAGTCACAAGGGCAAGTAAACAGTCCTCACTCCCCCCAGCCAAGGGCTGGGGGGACAGGTGAGTCTCCTCCATCTGAACATCATGGTCCTGGCAGAACTGCCTTGCCCCTGGGTACTAGTCCCCCCTCTCCTCCCCCGTGGGGTGAGTAGTCTCGGAGTAGAGACTGTTTTTAGGAACTTAGAAGCCATTGGAAGAGTGGAAAGAATCATTTTTTGTTTCTGTTTTTGTTTTTGTTGGGGCGGAAGGGTTGAGACAGGATCTCACTATGTAGTGCTGCCTGGTCTGAAACTTGCTATCTTGCTATGTAGACCAGGCTGGCCTCAAACTCATACAGATCCACCCACCTCTGCTTCCCCAGTGCTGGGGTTAAAGATGTTCACCACCACACCCGGCTTATTTCTGGGTTTTTTGGTTTTTTTGGGTTTTTTTTTTTTTTTTTTTTTTGGTCTTTTTGAGACAGAGTCTCCCTATAACCCCAGCTCTCCTGGAACTCACTATGTATACCAGGCTGGCCTTGAACTCACAGAGATCCACCTGCCTCTGCCTCCCGAGTGCTGGGATTAAAGGCGTGTGCCACCACACCCGGCTTTATTTCTGTTTTTTAAAGATCTTGTTATCAGGGCTTGAGAGATGGCTCAGTGGGTAGAACCTGAGTTCAGATCCCAGCACCCACATAAAAAGCCAGCCATAGCCACATGCATGCCTGTAATTCCAGTGCTGTGGGATTTGCTAGTGGCTGGCAGCCTAGCTCCAGTTTCAGTGAGAGACCCTGTCTTGAAAGGATAAGGCAGAGTGAAAAGCAGGTCACGTGATATCCTCCTCTGGCCTCTGTGGGCATGCACACATAGGCATACACACATATGCACATACACCACGCAGAGAAAGATACTGTTATTATTTACTTAGTATTGCTAGCTAACACTGACCACATGTGCCCAGCGGCCTTCCTAACGTTTGCATGTTCATTTCATATGCATTTAATAATTTGCATGCATTTGGCCCTCACTCCTACTTTATGAGACAGATGCTGTGATTGTCCCTCTCACCCTTAGAGAAGCTGGAGTCAGTCCACACTGCTGGTGGGTGGTGGAGGAGCAGGGCCCAGGCTGCTGACTGCTCTCTAGCCTGCCTTCCTGAGACTCAGGTTTTGAGCATGGCTCCTCCCTTCTTGCTTTCCTCCCTGATCCATTGAAGGGTTATGATGTAAGTGAGTGAGTGAATTAATGAATGAGTGAATGAATGAATATGACCATTGATGCTTACAGAGCAGCTAGCATGGGACCAAGCTCTCCGCCTCCAACCTCAATGGACAAGCCCTGTTGGATGGGCCTGTGGAAGATCAATGGCCCAGCTTGGCAGAGCAATGCTTACTGCTGGGAGAGTGACGGAGGAAGGAGTTCAGGCCAGGTCCTGTGGCCCCATAAATTAGAATGGCACTCAGAGCCCTAGGCTCTGACAGAAGGTGCTGCCAGGAGCCACCCAGGGCTCTGGTTTCAGGCTGATGCCCAGTGGAGAGAGGACCTGGCACTGTGCTTGCCACGCCCGAAGTCCCCTGCATGACTGGAGTCCCTGAGGTCTTCCCCTGCTGACCTCAGGACCACGAGTCAGGATGGCAAGCTGGTCACAGGGGCTCACACCTCGGCAGCCAAGCACATCTGTTAAAGTGGGAGGCCAGTTTGGAAACAGTCCTCTCCACCAGCCCACCCAGCTGGCGGAGGCTCTCCTGTGCCCGGAGGCTTTGATGGGCCCAAGCCAGCCCATCCCAGTCATTCACCCAAGAGCCCAGGACAGGAAGCTTCCCCTGCATGCATATCTCCTCTCTGGGCCTCTGACTCCTACTTACAAATAAGTAGGGGGGCAGATCTAGAGGTCCCTAAAGGCCTTTTTCTGCATCCTGTCCTCTGGGGCCCTTACCCCCACCAAGGTGAGGACTCTAATCTATGGACTTTCCCAAGGAGAGAGCAGTCAGGGAGCATAGCCCACATCACACTCTTCTATGACGGTTGGCACTTCTTTGCAGCAAGGACTTATCCCTTAGGCCTAAGTGTGCTTTTCTGTGAAGTGGGGTGGATCAGATAGGCCCTGGGGGGTTGTGGAAAAGATGAATTGAGAGCCTGTAAGCCCCAGGTCTAGCACCTGATACTTTGTAAGTCATTGTTTCAATTTGGTGTTGGGTTTGTTACATTGTCCATCATGATGAACCACTGTTCCTGCCCTGAAAACTGGAGACAATTGCTGAACACTGATTAGCATTTGAGGGCCTGGCTGGAAGGCGATAATCTACCTGGCTGATGGGATTAGGGAAGGACTGCCTGGAAGAGGTGGCAGCTAAGCTGGGTCTTACAAAACAAACAGGGGTTCAGCGTGCAACAGAGAATATGCCACCCAGGAGCCCACCCACCTGGCAGAAAAGTGGGGCCCATGGAGGCAGGAGGCATCATTTCAGTGGCCTGGAGTCTAAGGCTGGAGCCAGGAGCTTTGACCATGTTGCGCAGCTGCTGGGATTTGTTCTGAAGTGCAGAGTCACGGACAGTTTCTAAGGGAGTAACTACAGGTTAGTTTCATCCTTATAGAGGAGGCTGGGACAGTTGGAGGGACCAGCACCTTGTGGGGGAGGCTTCCAGGGCCTCCAGGTAGAGAAGGCGGTCAGTTATACACAGACACCAATTTTTGCCTCTACTTACCCTGTACAGGACAGTGCCCACCCTCTGGGCTCAGGCCACCACCATCTTGAGTATCAGGTGGGAGGCCTGGACTAAGATCATCCTCCCTCCCCTCGTCTCTGTCCTCAAGGATGCTTGCCAGGCTGGCACCAACGACTCCCCCTCCCAACTCCTCCAAAGACCCGAGGACAGGATGTCACACCCCAGCTGCCAGGAGCTGGGGTCACTCCAAGCATGAACCCCCGCTGGTGTTAATGAGGCCCAGGCCAGATGGACAAGCCGAGAGCCAGAGGCCAGTGAGTGAGCAACAGGCATATCACACCCTTGAGTGAGTGTGGGGCTGTGTGAACCTCCCCAGTCCTGCCAGGCCACGCCCAGGACCTTCCCTATTGACTGAAAGAAAACCAGACAGGCTGGGGGGCAGTGGAGCTCCTCAGAGGCCACACAGCATTTGAGGGGCTGGGCAGAGGTCTCCCTGGCCATTTCTCTCCATTTCCATGGTCACTGTCCAGTCCCAGACCACCATCACAAGGCAGCTGTGGTCACCTGCTCGCTTGTCCCTCTCTAACCTGTTGTTCTTCTGAAATCCCCCCCTCACTGTAGCTGAGTGCTCTGCCAAGTGACCAGCCCCCTGACCACACTCGCAATCCCATGGTGACTTGCCTCACTTAAGAGAAAGACCAGATCTTCCATGTCTGGGAGCCCTCCCTATCATGTCCTCCCCTGCTCATAGATCCAGCCACACTCCCCAACACATCCCACTTCTCAAGGCTGCCTTCATCCAGTTCAGTGGTTCTCAAATGATATCCTCTGGTCCCTTGGTATCAGAGTTGTCAGGAGCTTGTTAGAAACCCTGTTTCTCAGGTCTTGCCTCAGGCCGGATGAGTCAGAGAACAGACCTTACAACCTGTCTGTCAACAGTCTCTGTAGCTGAGCTCAAGTTCAAGGTCCACTGGCTTAACTAATTCTTTAGAGTGTAAAGTTTAGACCCTAGCTCAAATGTCAGGGACACCTTCTGAGAGTTTCCATGCACCCATACTTTTCAAACCCAAGACCTTGTACATACTAGGCAAGCACTCCACTACTGAGCTACATCCCCAGCCCTGGAAACCCATGTTTCTCTATTGCAAATATCACAATGAATTGCTTAATCCACAGTCTTTCTCTTTCACTAGATTGTACTCTCCATGGGCCCAGAGATATGTTAGCTTTCTCACAAGTCTATCTCCAGCACCCAGAACTCTGCCTGTCACATAGTAAGTGCTCAGGAAATCTGTGTTGAGTGAGTAAATGACCATGTGAGCTAGGCCTCCTCCTCCAGGCATGCCTCCAGCGAATGTTTTTTCCTGTGAAACAAAATGAGGAAGAAGATACATTCCTCTGCCTTAAAGGTAAAATAGAGGGCTAGAGAGGTGACTCAGTGGTTAAGAGCACTGGCTGGTTGCTCTTTGCAGAGGATCCAGGTTCGGTTCCCAGCACCTGCATGGCGGCTATCAACTGTTCATAACTCCAGTTCCAGGGGCTCAGACACCCTCTTCTGACCTCTGGGCACTGCGCAACACAGGTGTACTTACATACAATGCAGTCAATATAGTCATATACATAAAATAAAATTTTTGGTCTTTTCTTTGTGAGACAGGATCTCCCTGTAGCCCCAGCTAGCCTGGAACTCACTATGTAGACCAGGCTGGTCTTGAACTCACAGAGATCCGCCCACCTCTTCTCCCTCGAGTGCTGGGTTTAAAGGCATGTGCCACCGGGCCTGACAAAAATAATGTTTAAAAAGTAGAAATCAGTAGAGGAAGACAGTCAACATTGACATCTGGCAACATACACACACAAAAATAAATAAATAAATAAATAAATAAATGTAAAAAAATTTACATTTTGTAATGTGGATTACATTTGTAATGCTGGAACTCGATGCAGACGAGGTTCCAGGGACCAACCTCCTCTGCTGTGTATGCCATCTTTAGTCTCTTTCCAGTAATCAGGGAGGTCACTCCTTGCCTTCCTCCACACTGTCCCCACAGCTTCTAGGGACCCCCAAGCCACCTGCAACCCTGGGCTCCTGGGTTTCTGGAGGATATTCTAACAGGATCTTCCTGGGGAGGAGGCAGCCAACACGATCTACATGGGACAATGGCCTTTGTGGCTTCTGCCAGGGTCATTCCAAGAATAGCTGTTTGCTCAGCTTTACCAGGGCTGGTGCGGGGCTGTGGAAGGCCTGGGCTCCGGAGCTCTGATGTGGCCCAGTGTTAACCTTCTGGAAGCTCCTCTGGTTTCTCTCTGCCTCAGAGGGATGGAGGCAGGCAGACAGCATTGGTACAGTAACTGACAGGGTCCCAAGAGCTTGTGCCCTCTACCCTTGTGTGGGTTTGTAAAGCATCAGTTTCTCAGCAGGCCTGCATATAGAAGTTTGATGTGCAAAGGCAGATGAAGTGGCTTCAGTTCAAGGAAGACAGGGGTTCAACAGGGTGGTCCTGCCTGCCAGGACCCCCTCCCCACCCAGAGCCTGCCCCTCTTTCTGTATGCCAGCTGCCCCTGGCCAGGTTCCATTCCATGTAACAGGTGAAACAGAGAGGGAAAGCCACATTCCAAAGGCCACACAGCAAGACGATGGGCAAAGTTGAGACTCAGCCGAAACAAATTTTTCCCAGGTCTGCATCTGCAATTTCTAAGACTCATGCTTTTAACCAAAACAAACCTTGTTATATCTGTAGCACTGCTCATGTTTTATTTTATTTTCAAATATTTTATTATTTTTATTTAATGTGTATGAGTATATTGCCTGCATGCAATGCCCACAGAGGTTGGAAGAGGATGTTGGATTCCCTGGAACTGGAATTATCATCCATTGTTAACCGCCATGTGGGTGCTGGGAACCAAACCTGGGTCCTCTGCAAGAGCAGCTGGTACTCTTAACTGCTGAGCCACCTCTCCAGCCCCCAACATCTTTTACGTTACATTTCATTATTTATTTTGAGGGAAGTGGCATATATCATGGCATGTATGTGGAGATTCGAGCGCAACTTACAGGAGTTGGTTCGCTCGTTACACCATGTGCATCCCAGGAAGTGAACCCAGGTTGTCAGTCTTGGTGGGAAGCACTGTTACCCACTGAGCCATCTCTCCGACCCACTATTAACATTTTTTAGGCCAACTCCCATTTTTCTAGTTCATTTATTTATTTACTTTTTTGGTCTTTTCGAGATGGGGTCTCCCTGTAGCCCCAACTGGCCTTAAACTTGCTATGTAGACCAGGCTGGCCTTGAACTCACAGAGATCCACCTGCCTCTGCCTCTGGAGTGCTGGGACTAAAGGAGTGCACTGCCACACCCAGCTCTAGCATCTTTAGATTACACCGATGTTGTATAGCATTGGGATAAAAGACACTGTTCAATGGACACGTAAGCATATTTCCTCCTTTACTGTTCCCTAGTCCCTGTGCCTCACCACGGATGGCTTCCAGCCTGCTGGGCTCACCCTCTTGGTTAGGTGATGTGGCTCTGCAGGATAAGGATGAGGATGAAAGAAGTGAGATGCTGCCTTGGGGGCTGAAACCTGCCTTGTGAGGGATGGGGGTGCAGCATGGAGCAGGGGGACTGGGGGTCATCCTATGTCTTACGCACTGGAAAAAAACCCTCAGAAGGGACAAGGGGATGCTCGAGCTCCCTAAGTAAGTCTTGGCAGAACTGGCCCCAACTAGGTCTCCCACACACATATCCCTTATCCAGTGTTTTACCTGGACTCTGGCTCTCCACTGCTGGGCACAGATGGAAGGTGGCTGGCCACAAGCATCAAGTGTCTTAGCGTCACTGCAGAGTGCTCATCCCTGAATAGAACACCTATATGAAACTTCTGTCTCCCAAGGTTCAGGGATCATTTCGGAAGAGGAGGCAGAAAGATTGTAAGAGCCAGAGGTGGTAGATGACCACGAGGAAACAAAGTTTTCCAGACAGCTGGTTAGTTACTCATATGAACTCACAGCAATGGTGACAGCATGCACAAGTCCCATGAAAGCTCAAAACAGACAAAACCCCAGCATAGATATGAGGAAATGAGTAAAAACTCCCAACCCCACCTAAGGAAATTGTGGCCACAGATGGCTGCTGGGAGGGGCAGAGACGGTCTCTTTCAAGGATGGGACTCTTAGTAGGTTAACCAGGCTCCAGTGGATGGACCCACACTGAAGGACATTTGACTAATTAGACTCTATAGGCCTTATTATATATGTAATATATATTATTATATATATAATTGGACCTTATTATTATATATGTAATTGGGCATGGCAATAAATGGAGGCGTAGAGAAGGGGATCTAAATATCATCAAATTATACTGTATATAAAATGCAAAAGTTAAATTAAAAAATAAATAGAAAAGTGTCAAACCTCAGATCAGCCCAGTGTCCCCTGACCTGAGGACTCTTGAAGGTGGAGCACAGGGACGAAAAACAGATTGGTTTTGAGACTGGGGATGGAGGCCAAGGGCCTCATACATGCTAGACAAGCACTCCACCACTAAGGTGCACCCGGCCTTCTTTCCACTTTTTATTGTGATAAAGAGCCTCACTAAGGCCGAGATCAAGCGGAGGTTGCCAGGTTGCCCAGGCCGGCCTTGAGCTGACTCTGTATCCCAAACTGACCTTAAACTTTCCATCCTCCTACCTCATGCTCCTGAGTAGCTGGGATTATAGGTCTGGGCCACTAGGCCTAGCTTGATGCTTTTATAAGCTCTTCTATCAGTACTAATAATGGGCCTCCAGACTCCTGCTTGCTGTCCCCTCCAGTGCCCCAAACCAGGAGATCTGTGCCAATAGGCCCTACAGGTCATGATTCAGTGTTTGTTTTGTTTTGTTTCCAGTCCTGGGGATTGAACCCAGGGCCCTGTGCATGTTAGGCCAGAGTTCTGTCTCTCAGCTGTTGATCTCAAGCTCACAGACTCTGGCCTGGGTCAGAGAGAATATACCTGGCTACCTCCACTTGATCTCAGTCAAAAGGCCAAGAGGCAATTAATTGCCTGGCACTCGCTACAGACTCAGACCCACCGCCATGGCCACCCCAGAGCTAGAACTACCAGACCACACTGCTGAAGGTCACACCAGTGGTTCTCAAACTTTGGTTCTAGTAGTTGCTGGAGTCATGTTAAAAATGTAGATTTCTCAGGCTCAGCGATCTGCATTTGGAGGAGATCCCTGGCCCCTGCTGCTGTAACTGCTGACCCAGTCTGAGTCACAAGCTGGAGCCCCTTGCTCAGCCTGGGCCCCTGGTCACATCAGCAGCTACCCCTGTCTCACCTGGGCCATGCCAGCCAGCCTCTCAGGAAATGAGACCCACAAGTCTGCAGCCTTAGGGAAAAAATGCCCGATAGATTTAAAGCTGGGTGTGGAACTTTAAATTCCAGCTCCCCCAGCAGAGGTAAGAGAGTTGCTAGTTCAGTGCTAGCCTGGTCTACTAGTGAATTCTAAGATAGGCAAGGAGACTCTTATCTCAAAAAGCAAAAAAAAAAAAAAGAAAAGAAAAGAAAAGAAAAAGGAAAAAGAAATGAAAGACATCGTGAAGACTTGAATAGCACCAGATGGTTTTGGTGCCCTGGGGGAGCTGAGATGCTGGGAACTGGAGCACCAGCCCCGGAGCAGCTGCATCTTTGAGACACACTCGGGCCAAGATCATAGTCTCAAATCCCTCGAGAATCCCTTCAGATCCCTCTGAGCCCTCTGTGGCCTTAGGAACCTTCAGGCCTGGTCCTGGGTTTAGCAGAACTGTCGACCCTGAGTGCCTCTCTATGTAGGGCAGCGTCTCAGTCAGCTCTGGCGTGGTAACCAAGCCCCACAGGTCAGCAGCTTTGAAACAAGCTTGTCCTCTCAGAGTTCTGGAGGTTGGAAGGCAAGATCGGGGTGCGAGCCTGATAGGGTGCTGGAAAAGGCTTTGTCCCTTGCTTATGGGTGACACCTTGTCACCCTGGCCTCACATGGTCTTTCCTCTGTGGGTCCCTGGGGAGAGCCTGCCCCTGCCGATGCCACCTCCCAAAGGCCTCTTTTTCCCTGGCTCTTGCTTGCACTCTCATCTACTCAACCCCCAATCCCCACTTTCTTAAAAGGCCACCAGTCCTATCAGCTTAGAACCCTGATGGCCTCATATGACCGGCATCACTTCCTGAAGGCCTATCTCCTGATCCCATCACAGTGGAATCAGAGCCCCAGTGCATGAATTTAGGAGGACATAAACTTCAGTACATAGCAGTCAGCCCAGATCAATTCCCTTCCCTCCCCTGAGTGAGTTTTCAGAATTCCCAAACCAGTTCCCTTTCAATGGAAAACCATTGCTTAGTCCCAAGGAATGATTCAGATAGTGAAGAATTCTAGGCCTGGGGTCCTTTGCGATAGAGCTACCTACCTGCCCCTACAGTTCCAGGCTCCATCCTGGTGAGTCCCCAGTGACAGTGGTGGGGGGAGGGGGGAGGGAGAGAGGGAGGAAAGAGAAAGAAAGAAAAAAAGAAAGGAAGGAGAGAGAGGACAAAAGAAACTACTTCAGGAAGCCAAGGCTTGGGCTGGGCTTGGGATGTAGCAGTTTGTAAAGTGCTTGCCTCGCATGGATAAAGCCCTGGGTTTGATTCCCAGCATCACATAAACCAGGTGTGATGACACAGGCCTGTAATCCCAGGAGGTCGAGGCAGGAGAATCAGAAGTTCAAGGCCATCCTTGCCTACATAGCAAATTTGAGGCCAGCCTGGGTTACAATGAGACCCTGCCTTGAAAAAAATAAATAAATAAAAATTGAGGACTTAAGCCAGGTATGGCTCTAACATCTGGAATCCCAGCATGCAGGAGGCTGAGGCAGGAGGATGGTGACTTTGAGGCCAACCTGGGTGGCATAAAGAGATAGAGATCTTGTCTAAAAATAACAATGATAGGGCCTGGAGAGATGGCTCAGCAGTTAAGAGCACTGACTGCTCTTGCAGAGGACCTGGGTTCAATTCCCAGCACCCACATGGCAAGAAGGAACAAAGAGAGAAAGAGAGCTCTAGTCCCTAGGCCCCACCCTAGAACATTCCAATTTAGCAAGTGTAAGATTGCTGTAGGAATCTGTGCCTTTCTGCCCTTCACAAACCCCCACTCAGCAGCAGCATAGCTGGACACCTTACAGTCCTCTAGGCCACATAGCCTGGGAGCCCTGGCCCTCAGGAAGTCTCTGGCTGAAGCCCCTTGTCCCACTCAGCCCAGACGCCCCTGACCCTCTGTCCTCTCTCCCTACAGTGCAGCCCCAGCAGGGGCCAAAACCTTCAGCCTGAAGCATTCGGAGGGTGTACAAGTGGAGGTGGTACGTGATGGGGAAGCGGAGGAAGTCGTCACCAACGGCAAGCAGCGCTGGGCCCTCTCTCCCAGCACCACATTGCGGCTCACCATGGCCCAGGCCAGCACCGAGGCCAGCAGCGACAAGGTACCAGGGGAAGTCAGTCTCCAGGGCTGAGGGAACCCACAGTCATGCCTGGGGGTCTTGGCGGGCCACACCAGCCTGAGTGATAGAATCAGTGCAAGCCACAGAATCCTCTCCAGTCTCTGGCAACTACACTACATCAGAGAGCAAAAGAAAGAGGAGAAACATGGCCAGGTGTGGTGGCACATTCCTGTAACCCCAGCTCTTGGAAGGTGGAGGCAGGAGGTCAAGAGTTCAAGGCCAGCTTCAGCTACATATCAAGTTCAAAGCCAGCTTGGGATACATGAGACCTTGTCTCAAAAGATGAAAACTGGAGCTGGGAACACAGTTCAGTGGTAGAGTGCTTTTCTAACATGTGTAAAGCCCTGAGTTCAATTCCTACCGTGGTGGGGGGGCGTCACAGAGCAAAAACAAACACAAGCTGAGGCAGGAGGATTGCTGAAAATTTGAGGCCAGCCCCAGATATGCAGCACCAGGCCAGCCAGAGCAACAGGGTGGGACCCTGTCTTAAAACATATACACACACATTCACGCATGCATGAACACGCACAGGCGTACAAAAAAAAGCCATACATACCTGTAATCTCAGCACTTAAGAGGTAGATGCATGCCAGGCATGGTGGCGCACGCCTATAATCCCAGCATTCAGGAGGCAGAGGCAGGCAGATCTCTGTGAGTTCAAGGCCAGCCTGGTCTACATAGTGAGTTCTAGGCCAACTGAGACCCTATCTCAAAAAGAT
>NW_008358999.1:121383-189602 GCF_000622305.1 Nannospalax galili
TTGAGGCTAGCCTGAGACAAATAATGAGTCTTATTTAAAAAGAATAATTGGGGCTGAAGAGATAGCTCAGCAGTTAAAAGTACTGGCTGCTCTTGCAGAGGACCCAGGTTTGATTCCCAGCACCCACATGGTGGCTAACAACCATCTGTAACTCCAGTTCCAGGAATATCTGATGCCCTCTTTTGACCTCTACAGGCATTGAACAACATGGGTGCACTTACATACATGCAGGCATTACACTCATACATATAAAAATAATAAACAATATTTGAAAAAATAAAGATTAGTGGTGCTAGAGAGCACTTGTTGCTCTTGCAGGGACCCAGGTTCAGTTCCCAGAACACACATACACACACACACACACACACACACACACATACACAGTGGCTCACAACTGTCGGTAACTCCAGTTCCAGGGGATCTGATGCCCTCTTTTGGCCCCCACAGGCACTGCATGCATACAGTGCACATACCTACATGCAAGCAAATCACTCATACATATAAATGGGGCTGAAGAAATGACTCAGCGGTTAAGAGCACTGACTGCTCTTGCAGAGGACCAGAGTTTGATTCCCATCCCAGCACCAGGGCTGGAGAGATGGCTCAGTGGTTAGGAGCACTGACTGCTCTTGCAGAGGACCTGGGTTTGATTCCCAGCACCCACATGGCAGCTACAAACCATCCTTAATTCCAGTTCCAGGGGAATCCAAAGCCCTCTTCTGACCTCTGAGGCACCGCACGACACAAGTGCACTCACATACATGCAGGAGATACACTCATACACGTAAAATAAAAATAATAAAATATTTTTAAAATAATAAAAGAAAATAAAAATCTTTAAAATAAATAAATAAGAAAAACTAGCTTCTCAGACCCATAGAGTGAATGGTTGGAGGTGACATTAGCAGCAACCCAGACCTCACTGTCTATAAAGGGGATTGCTGAGCACCCAAAGGGTGAAGCGATTTGCCCAGTTGACATAGCCAAAGCCAGAGGGTCCCCCCTCTGAATTCTCTCAAGAGCATCACCATAGACCTGTTACAGTGACTGCATCAGATGCCGGCCAAAGGAATGAAGTCAGCCCTGTCCTGGGTTTTTAACAGGAGGTGGGCACACAGTGTAGTGGGCACAAGACCCTGGAGGCAGTGGGGTACACTGAAAGAGAGGGAGAGGAGTCCCCTGACTGGTTGGATTATCTGGGAGTGCTTCCTGGAGGAGGAGGCCATGTTTAGAAAGGAGCTGATGGCCTTTGAGGTAGGGGGTTACTCGTGGTCTCCTTCTCTATGATCTGTAACCTCTGCCCTTCTCTTTTCCCGACTCCATGTGCTCCTCCCAACCAAGGTCACCGTCAACTACTATGATGAGGAAGGGAACGCCCCCATCGACCAGGCTGGGCTCTTCCTCACGGCCATTGGTGAGTTAGTGCAGCTGGGGTCAGGATTCCTTCACACTAGGCACCTTCACCCCAGGGGGCCTGGAAGAGTGCTCTGGGCAGCATGGCAGAACTGGATCCAAACAGTGCCAGCCATGGAGGGGTGTGGTGCATGTGTGTCCTGGGATTTCTGTTCTGGGTGGGGGACTACGTACAGAGGAGGCTTGCCCTAGGGGCCCCTTCATAGGCTCTGTGGGCTACAAGGAAAAAGAGAAAAATCTGTGTCTCTCCCAACCCCGCCTCTCCCCAGCCGCTGGGAGACTTCTACTGTCCCTGAGAGTCCTAGCCACCCTCCTGCTCTCCCACCCCGAGTCCTGGGAACAGAGATAGAGCCCTGGGTCCTTAACTCACCCAGTCCAAACTCTTCATTTGATCCACAAAGGATGCTAAGGTCCAGAGAGGTTAGGACATTCATTCACAGTCACACAGCAATGGTGTGGCAGGTTGAATCCCAAACTTGGGTGATTCCCTCAGCTCTTTCCCCAACAGCCCTGCCCTCGGGCCAGGGACACAGTCGGCTAAGCAGGGCCCAGGGATGTGATCCTTTAAGTCCTCAGACCCTGCAACAGACAAGGCAATATCTTCTTTTTTTTTTTTTTTTTTTTTTGGTCTTTTTGAGACAGGGTCTTCCTGTAGCCCCAGCTGTCCTGGATTCACCATGGAGACCAGGCTGGCCTTGAGCTCATAGAGATCTACCTGCCTCTGCCTCCCAGTGCTGGAATTAAAGGCGTGCACCATCATGCCTGGCCAATATCTTATTTTATGTTCTTTTATTTTAGTGTATTCAAGCTAGAAGGAATTCAGAGCGTTGTTTTATCCATCCAGCCTTGGTTTAACATGTACAGAAACTACCAGAGATTTGTAAAGTCCTAACAGTGCCACCCACTCACTGAACACTGAGCTGGGTGCTGTGAGGAGGAGGAAACGAAAGAGGAACAGAAGGCAGATAAACACATTATGGAGCACCAATAGTATGCCAGGCTCCAAACTTAGATGTCTACCCGTCCTTATAGCTATTCTGAGGAGAAAGGCTAGTACTGTGCCCATTCTGCACATGGGAAAACTGAGGCTCAGAAAAGGCAAAACAAGGTTCCTGGGCTACACTTAGAAATGGTTGGTGGGACACCAAGTCACATCAATTACCTTACTTTCTCTGTAGGGGAAGTGTCAAGTAAGACACTTCCCCTACAAACTGCTAGCTCCCTGCTCACCCCTCCCTCCTCCTCCAGTCTCCCATGAGCCCTGAAGGATTCTCATTTACAGTGATCTCTCACTTTTCAGCTCATACCCACAAGGGCCTGAGTACTGGTCACCCAATCTCCTCCGTCTATATCAGGGATACCCAGCCCACGGGTGAAGGACTCAGGATGACGGGGGGGGCTCACTCAGAATAACCTTGAGGGGCCTCCAGAGATGGTATCCTGACTCCTCAGCTTGCCAAGCCCTGGCACGTGACTGAGCCGTGCATGCCAACACAGCCCCTGCCTGTCTCAGATGACCGTCCCCAGGAAACCTAACCCCACAGCCAGGGACACCTGAGGACGAAGGCAGGGGAGGCAGAGGCCAGAGACCTGTCAAAGAAGGTGACCCAGGCTGGCTGTGCCCTTGGGAGGTACAGTGGAGGGAGACAGATAGGAGAGATAGCAGATGAAAGAGATGGGTCTGAAGACCAAGGCTGAGCTCAGGGGGCTCCTGAGGACACCTAAATGTCCAGGGCAAAGAGGCTGCCCATCCCCCACTACTGGAGCCTCCTTCCCCCAGGACAAGACACCTGACTGTGCCAAGGTCCAGATGCTGAAGGCTCGTGGGGCAATGAAACATCCCCCAGCTTCCCGAAGACAATGAGGGTGACAGCATAGATACACGAGGGGAACCCACATTAGAAGTTTGCCCTCAACTACCACCATCATGTTAACTCTTAAAAGCAGGAAGGGGTTGGGGCTGGAGAGATGGCTCAGTGGTTAACCGTCCATAACTCCAGTTTGAGATCCGACACCCTCTTCTGACTTCTGTGAGCTTTGCAGGACATGGGTGCACTTACATACATGCAGGCAAAATACTCATAAATTTTAAAATTAATTTTAAAAAAACAGGTAGGGGTGAGTGAGATGGCTCAGTGTGTAAGACAGATGCCACAGAAACTGAGCACCTGAACCCCAGAACCCATGGTAGAATAGAACCGACTCCCACAAGTTGTCCTCTGACCTCTACACACCACACACAGTATGTAATAGTAGTAGTAGTAGTAGTAGTAGTAGTAGTAGTAGTAGTAGTAGTAAACTTAAAGCAGGCAGGGTCTGGTGTGGTGGCATATGCCTATAATCCCAATACTCGGGTGGTGGATCAGAAGGATCAGAAGTTCAAGGCTGGCCTGGGCTACATGAGACTTTTTCTCAAAAAAACAAAATTAAGAGACTGGGTATAGTGGTACACACCTTAAATCCCAGCACTCGGGTGACAGTGGCAGACATATTTGTGAGTTTGAAGCCAGCCTGGTCTACATAGCAAGTTCTAGGCCAACCAGGGATATATAGTGAGACCCTATCTAAAAAAAGCAAAATAATAATAATGCTTTAAAAGTAGACAGGGCTGGGTGTGGTACTGCACACCTTATTAATCCCAGCACTCTAGAGGCAGAGGCAGGCGGATCACTGTGAGTTCAAGTCTGCCCTAGACTACATAGCAAGTTCTAGTCCAGCAAAGAATACATAGTGAGACCCTGTCTCAAAAATAAATTTATTAAGCTGGGCATGGTGGTTACCGCTTTAGTCCTAGCACTTGGGAGGCAGAGGTAGGCAGATCTCTGTGAGTTCAAGGCCAGCCTGGTCTATATAGTGAGTTCCAGGTCAGCTGGGGCTACAGGAGACCTTGTCTCAAAAAGATCAAAAAAAATTTTTAATTTAAAAATTAAAATAATTAATTAATTAGGGGCTGGAAAGTTGGCTCAGTGGTTAAGAGCACTGGCTGCTCTTGCAGAGAACCTAGGTTCGATTCCCAGCACTCACATGCTGACTAACAACCGTCCATAATACCAGTCCCAGGGGCTCCGATGTCCTCTTCTTAGGGTTTTGCATGAGATAGATGCACTACATACATGCAGGCAAAACACTCATACACATAAAACAAATAAATCAAAAAATTGTTAAAAAATGAGTTAGTTAAAAATAAAATAAAAGCAGGGAGTTTAGTAGGGCCTGCTGACAAGGGCCCAGTGACCCCTTAGGTGCAGTACCTCAAAGGCAGGGCTACCCTGAATGTCCCTGGACAGTGGGCTTGGCCCCCAAAGAAGCACATCTGTGTCTGTCCTAAAGGACTGGCCCAAGCCTACTTTGGGCAGAAAGAGCCTTGGCCTTAGGACAGACAGAAACAAGCTCAGGCTCTGCCTCCCGCAGCCTCATGGTGATCATAGGCAAGTTCCATGACCACCAGCCTCAGTTTCCTCGCCTGCAAAGGGAGCTTCACAGAGCATTCTTGGACAGTACCCCTAAAGAGTTAGTGAGGTGGTGTGTGCAAAGGACCTGTGCCAAGGGCAGGGCACAGCAGGTACTGAGAGGGTGCTCCCTTTCCCCTTCCTCCCAGTAAGCCATGTCACTCTGCCTGGAGGGATGGGGAGAAACTTGTCATTTGCAGTCTGCATCCTGGGGTACAAAACAAACCTATGGAACTCTTGTCCAGATCAGGCCTTGGAGCTCTGTCCTAGTCCTGCAAAAACGTGCTGTGTGATCCTGACAAGTACACCACCCTCTCTGGGCCTCGCTGTGTCCCAGCTGTAGAGTGAGGGGTTTGAGTTCATCTCTAAGAACCTTTGGGACTTTAATTAGGGCTTTTCAGAGGAGGGGGGAGTACGTAGGCAGCAACTGTCTGCCCTGCTGTGGACTGAGGTCCTGATGGTGGGAGCGGGATAGAGCCTGGACACTTTTCTTTCTCATCGACTTGAGTGAACATTCTACACCCCAAGTGTCACCCAGACCTGGGCACTCTCTGCATCCACTGTAAGCTCTCGTTCCTGTGCCTGGTCCCCAGAGCCCAGAGTCCTTCCTCCCACTGAATCCCTAGCTTCTGGGTAAGGTCAGAAGGCCAGGCTGACACCCTGCAGGGCTGGCCACCCACCAAAATGCACAGGGCAACCGCCTCGAACCCAATCCTAATGACATTTCCCATTAATATGCCCCACACCCCGGTGCCACCTGATACCTTGGGGCTATTCCGGGGAGCTGAGGCAGGACTCAGAGACTCTGGGAAATGCCTGGAGCCCAGAGGCTCTGAAACAGGTGTGTTCCCCTCCCCTGGGGAGAACAGAGCTCAGACAGGCTGTGCCAGCCTCTCTCATGACTTACAGACATCCCATTAGATCTGGAGAGAAGGCCCAGGGGACAGCTGATAGCTTAAGGGGTCCCCAGAGTAGGCTGGAGGGCAGAGGAGGCCATTAGTTGACAGTGGGGACAGTTGCAGGTCCTAAGAGAGTTGAGAAGTGCTGTGACAGATGGGGAGGAGGTGGTCAAAAGCAAAACTGTGAAAGCCCAGATTTCATAACATGAAGCAGGGCGGTGGGCGCCGTTAGAAAGTAATAAATCAGGAAGCAGCAAGAGGGGCGTGATGTGGGTTAGGGAGGTGAGGAGACGGGAGGGGCAGGGATTGCTGCATCTTTGGAAACAGTTTGGTGCTGTTTGATTTGATGTTTTTGTGCTATGTGTAAGCATTACATTAATAAAAAATGTTAAGTCCAGGGGTACAGTTCAGTGGTAAAGTGCCTGCCTAGCATATGTGAGCCCCCTGGGCTCAAGGGGGTGAGTGAGATGGCTCAGCAGGTAAAGGTGCTTGCTGCCAAGCCTGATGATCTGAGTTCGATCCCTGAAACCCATACGGTGAAAGGAGAGAACTGATTTCTATAAGTTGTCTTCTGACTTCTATACATGTGTGTGCACACACAAAATAAATAAATAAATAAATAAATAAATAAATAAATAAATGTAATTTTAAAAAACGTGAGCCAGACATGGTTGCACATGCCTTGAAGTCCCAGGACTCAGGAGGCAGAGGCAGGCAGATCTCTGTGGGTGTGAGGCCAGCCTGGTCTACTTAGCAAGTTCCAGGTTGGTCAGGGCTACAGAGTGAGATCCTGTTTCAAAAAGCCAAAACAGACAAACAAAACAAACTCACCAAAATAAATTTTAAGTTAGAGATTCAATTGGGTCTGGTGGCGCACACCTGAAATCCCTAGGAGGTTGGGGCAGGAGTTCAAGGCCAACCTGGGCTACATAGCTAGACCCTGGCTCAAAAGAAAGAAAGAACAAAAGAAAATTGGAGAGAGGAGGACAAAGAAAAGAAAAATCCTGGAGTAAAGCAGCCTAGGACCCGCTGCATGGGGAGTACACTACAGTGCTCCTGTGGTTAGAAATGAAGCCGCAGGCCTGGCCCAGGGAGGATGTGGCCACCTCCTCTGGCAGTGACCTTCAGAGGAACAAGTGTTGGGTCTTTAAAGGTAAACTTGTCCAGGTAGGAAGGCAGCCTGGGTCAGACAGAGGTCAGCCTGGATCAGTAGAGGGAACAGCACTGAAGGAAGGTCTGGAGTCAGAGGCCCCTGTGGGAAACACACTCTGTACTTGGAGAACATGGGTGTGTGTAGATGACACTTCCTGTTGGGTGGACTCAGAGTCTTGGTTTGTGTGGCGGGTGTGGGTGACACGTCTCCTCTCCTCTCTGAAGCAAACAGAAGGTACTGTGGAAAGTCCTCAGTAGCTGGCAGATGTGATGCATGTGGAGGGGGCGTGGCAGGTCTGGTGCAGGTCTGGGAGCCAAAGTCAACATTGTCCATGCATTTACACCTCGGCCTCCCTGGCAGCTGTTAGAAGGTCTCCCTTGTCCCTGGAATCCTCCCCCAGCCCTAGCCTCACTCAGGAGCCACACGGTGGCTGGTAAGTAGTTCCTCTGAGCCCGAGTTTGCTCCTCTGTGAAATGAGTGTGATGATGTTTCTCTCCCAGGGCTGTAGACTCCTGGAGACACCTGGTGTTTGTCCCTTAGCCAGTGCTCTAGTACTGAGCCACAGCAGGTACTGCACAGGGGTATCTGGCACAAACACCCTCAGTGGGACTTCAAGCAGCTACCCTTATGCCTTGTAGTGTGGCGTTCAAGTCAGGCCCAAGAGAATGGGAGACCAGAAGGTGCCTCTTCTAGGACTTCACGGCCCTCCTGTCAGTAGTGCCTATCACAGCCTGTACAGCTACTATAACCAGAAAGGGCCCCGGGCTACAAGTGAGGGGCTGAGAGAGGTTGTGCAACCAGCCCAAAGTCACACACACAGCTCAGAAGCAGAGAACGAGAGTTCTGACACTGTCAGGTGCCGAAACATTGCTCTTCCCAACAGGCTATCTACATAGCCTGTCTCCATGAGGGGCTCAGGGAGGCTGAAGGTCCCTTCCCCAAGAGAAGGGATCAGCAGGACTCTGCCCTGGATCTTCTATCAGGGAGCTGGTATTATAAGCTCCCTTGGATGGAGAGGGGCTGAAGACATGATTTCTTACCCACAGGAAGACCCTCAGTCCCTGGAGGTGGGGTCTAGACTACTGAGAGCTAAAGCCAGGAAAGAATGGGCAGGCAAAATGGTACAAGCCTGTAACACCCACACTCCAGAGACTGAGGCAGGGGAATCAGGAGTTCAAGGACAGCCTGGGCCAAATAGCAAGTTTCAGGCCAGCCTGGGCTACATAGTGAGATCCTGTCTGAATGACAGAGAAAGAGAGAGAATTAAAATAAAAGAGAGATGCCTATGTGTGCATAGATGCTCCTGAGACAAGTCAGGAGGGGCAGTTTGAAAATATCAAGTCCCCAATTCTGTTAAGGCCATCTTGTGACCTTGGGTATGTGACCTGAGGCTCCTATCACTGCCCAGGACAGAGAAGAATGGGATTGCTGTCATGTGCCCACATCTGGAACTGTAGGTGTCCTCTGAGGTTCTGCGTAGGTGGTAAGAAGAGATGACCACCTCTGCAAGCCCCTCCCTTTCCCACAACCAAAGGAATTGGGGAGCTGGGTCTTTTCCCACTAGGCCCTTCCGTCTGCATGAGATCAGCAACTCACCCTTGTCTCTTGTCTCCAGAGATCTCCCTGGATGTGGATGCAGACCGGGATGGCGAAGTGGAAAAGAACAACCCAAAGAAGGTAGCTGGCCATGCAGGTGGACACCACCCTAGCCGTGACCCTGACCCAGAGGCTTCTAGGGCAGAGCAGCGGCCGCTTGGTGCAGGCAGCCAGAGCCTCCCACCAAGCTACAAGTCACAGGGCAGGAGGCCAAGGCTTGAAGCAAGCTGTAGATGCAGCACAGCAGGGACAGGCCACCAGCAAGCCAGGCTCCCTATAGGATCAGCCATTCCCAGGCTCTGTTTCCCCAGCCTGGTTCACAAAGCTGTTGGAAGACTCACTGTGCCTGAGGCAGAGGATGCCCAGGGGAGAAATTTGTTCCCTTTGTGCCTCCTGTTTCATTTTAAAAATCATAGGGCCGGCCAGGCGTGGTGGCGCATGCCTTTAATCCCAGCACTCGGGAGGCAGAGGCAGGCGGATCTTTGTGAGTTCGAGGCCAACCTGGTCTACATAGCAAGTTTCAGGACAGCTGGAGCTATAAGGAGACCCTGTCTCAAAAAAGACAAAAAAAAATTATATATATATATATCTTGTATGTTCTAAGACTAGGTCAGGCCCAGGGAACAACAGAAACCCAGACCCTGCCCTTGAGGACCCCAAAGTCCAGCAGCAAGTAAAGGTTTAAGGAAGAACAATGTGGGTGACTACATTTGTAACCACTGTCCTCTGAGCTCCTCAAAGGGTGTGTTAGGCAGGACCATGCAAGGAACCAGGAACACCGCTCTGCAGAATAGGAAACTTTCCTATAAGGAGGTGTGGGTGCCCCGAGTCCTGGAGGAGCAATGGAGTTGGTCAGGAAAAGAGGGACCAGTCTGGCAAAGGCCTGGGGGCTTCCGGGGAGCAGAAGTGCCTTCATGTGGGTGGAACAGAGCAGGTAGGGGCAAGGTGGAGGAGACTCCAGATACGGAGTCAGCAGATCCTTGCAAGTCTCTGGCCTTGCAGACCACAGGGAGGAACAGAGAATCCAGGCTTTATCTGAGTCCACACAGAGGGCTTCAAACAGGGAAGCAATGTAATCCGGTTGGAGTCAGCTTGCATGGTACTGTGACTACAGGGTAGAAAGCAGACATGGTGCCGGCCCCCTTGGGAGCACTCAGAACGTGTCTGGAAATAGTTCCCTCAAGCCTGTCTTGGAATGTGTGTTCCTGCCACCACTGCTGCCTGGCATGGCCACCTCACAACAGAGCTGAGGCCCACAGGCTCTGCTCAGCCTTCTTTTCTCTCTCATGAACTTGGATGCTCCCATGGGTCCTTTCTGGGCATTAGACTTGGAAGTCATGCCTGCGCTGTCTCTCAGGTGTCCCCCCAGGGGTTGTACTGGGGTGCGGCCAGGAAGGGTGCTGACCTGTCTCCTTGCTGTCATAGGCATCCTGGACCTGGGGTCCTGAGGGCCAGGGGGCCATCCTGCTGGTGAACTGTGACCGAGACACACCCTGGTTGCCTAAGGAGGACTGCAGTGATGAGAAGGTCTACAGCAAGCAAGGTGCCAGCAGGGCTGCACTGGGGGACACTGGGAACACGGGTATCCTGTCCTGGGCAGGGCAGAGGGTGAGGCAGGAGTAGACTTGGGCCTTCGGGAGATGCCAGGCCCAACATCTGGCATTCAAAACTGCAAATACAGCTGGGCATGGTGGCACATGCCTTTAATCTCAGCACTCAGAGGCAGATGGATCTCTGTGAGATCAAGGCCAGCCTGGTCTATGTAGCAAGTTCCAGGCCAGCTGGGGCTACAAGGAGATTCTGTCTCAAAAACCAATAACAACAACAAAAAACTATAAATACTGTTCAATGGCATCTTTACATACACAGATGGGGAAAAGACTGGAGGGACCGGCGAGATGGCTCAGTGGGGAAGGGCCTTTGCTGTCAAGCCTGATGACCTGAGTTCAATCCCCAGGACCCTTGTGGTGGAAGGAGAGAACTAGCTTCCTCAAGTTGTCCTCTGACTTCCACAGGAATCTTGGGGCACATGCAGTCACCTGTGCACATACACACACAGTCAAATAAATAAATGTAAAAAAATTATAATGGGGGCTGGAGAGATGGCTCAGCGGTTAAGAGCACTGGCTATTCTTGCAGAAGACACTGGTTCTAATCCCAGCAGCCACATGGTGACTAACAACTGTCCATAACTCCAGTTCCAGGGGATCCGATGCCTCTTCTGTCCTCTGTGGGCACTGCATGACACGGGTGCACTTACACACATACAGGCACTAACACTCATACACATAAAATAAAAAGAAATAATTTTTAAAAAATTATAAAAATCAAGAAAAAAAACTGGAAGGAAATTCCCAAAGGGTCGATCAGTCCTCATCAGTGTCGGAAATGGCAAGCAGCTTTTTCTATAGATCCCATAATGCATGCAGGGAGTGGGGGTGGGGTCCTTGTCCTGATTTGAAGAGTAAAGAGCAAAAGTGAAACCAGCTCCTGCAGGTCCCTGGTGCTGACCTTCTGCATCTTCCTGCAGACCTCAAGGACATGTCCCAGATGATCCTTCGGACCAAGGGTCCTGACCGCCTGCCCGCCGGGTATGAAATGGTCCTCTACATTTCCATGTCGGACTCAGACAAAGTGGGCGTATTCTACGTGGAGAGTGAGTAAACCCCACTCTGCCCTTGCAGATACCATCTTTCCTTCTGAGCAGGTGCCAGGGGCTGTGGAACCCATGGAGTATCCCATAGATAGATACCCAAGGAGGTGCAGTGGCTCGGGTCCACATCTTGCTTCCCAGTCACCAGGGGAGAAAAGGCCTTTGAGATCAGGGTACTGACGCCTTCATGATGCCTGAGGCCAAGGGGCACCTCCTCCAGGTAGTGTCTGACATCTCTGACTTTCAAGGTTCCTGGAGGTTCTGTGGGTGTCCTTCTTCCTCCTGATGGTGACAAGGTGTCTGGGGACCCCACTATGTAGGAAATACACTCTACCATGGAGCTGGTCCTCAAATCTGCCTGTGCCATTGAACCACCCCAGTGCCCATGTAGTAAACATGACAGTGCCCTCACAACATCCTTCCCAGAGGAGCTGCCCCACGAGAAAAGGAGATATATGGGGGGAAATGAAATAGGTCATGTCCCAGAGAATATCAGCCCAGAGGCTGGCTTGGGGTCCAAGGAAGCCTCTCTGGGAAGTGACAGAGTTGAGACTCAAAGGGACAAGGAGAAGGAGCTGGCGTCAGGAGCTGGGGAGGAGTGTGCCAAGTGGAGGGCACAGAGTATGCCAAGCACGGAAGATGGGCTGGTTCAGAACTTTGTGGGAGGAGAAAGCCCAGGGTAGGCAAACATGCAGGGTCAAGGTCAGTCAGCTAGGCAGGGCCAGAGTGCAGACAGGGCTTGCGTTGTATTCTAAGTGCGGTGAAGAGAGACCTGAAGGATTTTGTTTTTGATTGTTTGTTGAGACAGGGTCTCGTGGAGCCCAGACTGATCTCTGACTCCCTAAGTAGGAGAAGGAAAGTGACCTTGAACTTCTGGGCTTCCTTCCCACACCCCAAGTTCTGGGATGACAGGCATGCCCCACTAGGTCCCATTTTTATGATTCTGGGGAATCAAACTCAGGGCCTGGTACATGCTACGCAAGCACTTTACCAACTGAGCCACATCCCCAGCCCCTTGAGGGTTTTGAGCAAGGGACTACTGTAAGATCTTCTATCTAAATTTATAAACTCCTGGGACTAGAGAGATGACTCAGGGGTTAAAAGCACTGGCTATTCTTGCAGAGGACCCAGATTCAATTCCCAGCACCCACATGGTGGCCAACAACCATTCCTAACTCTAGTTCCAGGGGCTCAGACACCCTCCTCTGATCTACCCCGGCATTGTAAAGCACTGTATGACATGGGTGCACAAACATACATGCAGGCAGTACACTTATACACATAAAATTAAAATAATAAAATATTTAAATTTACAAGCTTCCTCTGTAAAACAGCCTTGAAGTTTACATGGTGTTGTGGGACAGGCTATCTGGAGGCCAGAGCCTTGGGTCTCACTCTGGGTAGACCCACTAGGACAAGGGCAGTCACTGGGGGCGGGGGGGCTCACTTCAAGGAGTGACTTACCCAGGCCACCAGTGGACAACAGCCACTCAATGCCAGCCCTCTTCTGATCTACCCTGGGCAGGTTGGAATGTCCCCGAGTCAGGCCGGCTCCACCACCCCAGGGAGCCCAGAAGTTAATGTTTACAAGATCCGAGCCAGAGTTGCCACGGGGCAGGAGGGAAGCAGGAAAAACCAGCCTGGGCTTTGACTCAGCCTTGGCACTGACTGAGGCCTGTGGCTAATGGTGACATCTGGTCGTTCTCTGGATGATTCTTTGCTCTGCTAACCAGAGTGTACCCGGCCTGGCTCCATTCCTACCTCTCCCCCCAACTTGCCATCTGAAACCAGTCCTGAGCAGGCAAGAAAGAACTCCCATTGCAAAGGCCTGGAGAATGCTCCCCTTGAGACTGTCTTAGGTGGGCCACGGTCCTGCAGGCAAAGTCACTGCTGGGTCAGGAACCAACACACTAGTCATTTCTCCCCTAGATGGGGATTCTGGGTATCTTAGTTTCATTTCCCATTGCTGTGACAAAATGCCCACAAAAGCAACTTACAGAAAGGGTTTGTTTTAGCTCAGAGTTCCAGGTTCCAAGCCACAGTGACAGGGGCTCAAGGGAGCTGATCACATCACATCCATAATCAGGATCAGAGAGCAAGGATTGTGTCCTGCAGCACAGCTCTCTCTCACCCTCTCCCCCCACCTCCCTTTCATTCATTTGGGACCCCAACCCATGAAATGGCATCACCTACTTCCAGCGTGGCTCTTCCCAAATCAATTAACCCAATTAAGAAAATCCCTTACATACATGCCCACAGCCCAGCCTGGGAAATCTAGACAACCCCTCATTGATGCTCCCTTCCCAAGGTCTGGACAATCAATACTAACCTCCCCACCAGATGAACACTCTGAGCCAGGCCAGCAAAAGAGAACATAGACCCGTATCTGTGGTCCACATCCCTTTTGTTCCAAGCAGTCATTTTGGAAGTTTTGTTAAACTCTGAACACCCTGTGGGTGAGGGTGTGTCACATCACATGAATTTCAGGGGGCTACCTGTGTCCTGGCAGAGGCAGTCCAGTTCCTCGAAAGATCAGGAGCTGGGCCCTTGGAGCTCTGAGGGCAGCTCTGGAGCCAGGGGTCTGCAGGCCTCCTCTATGATGTGACATGGGAGTAACAGATGGAATAAAGGGTCAGGCCCTCTGCAGTAGCCCACAGAAATGTCAGCTATTGCTTTGGCTGGAAGTATTATCCAGATTATAGTATTGGGGTGAACAGGGCTGGAGAGATGGCTCAGTGGTTAAAAGCACTGGTTGCTCTTACAGAGGACCCAGGTTAAGTTCCCAGCAGCCACATGGCAGCTAACAACAGTCTGTAACTTCAGTTCCAGGGAATCCAACTCCCTCTTCTGGCCTCCGTGGACACTGCATGTACATGTGGTACACTTACGCACATGCTAACAAAACACATAAAAAAAATAAAATATGATTGGGTGAACAGAATTTTCCAGCACGCCTAGAAACACATGGGCTCCCGTCTCAGGTTTCCCCAGAACTCCCAAGAGTTGGAGCCTTACCTCTTCCTATGAGGACACAGTCCCTGTTTCTCCAGGACTTCCCTGGATTTGACTCTGAAAGTCTATCATGACAGAATAGCCCTCCGTCGCAGGCAGACCAAGACATTCAGTCTCACCATCAGTCTCCCCAAGAAGTGGAATCCTTCCAAAAGGACTAGAGAGGTTGTGCCAAACTAGACCACGTGCTGGCCAGCTGGGGCGGACAGCTGAGGCGCAAGAGAGGTCAAGGTGACAGGCAGACCCAGTCTGAGGCACAGGGGCCACTCAACAGAAGGGCATTGTTGGTGCCTACAAGGATAGCCAGCCATTCAGGGGATGGCCAGAACTGTACCAAGTTATGGGCAGTGAATGGGGACGTAGGCTGCTAGGAACAAGGTCTGGATTGTTCCCACATGAGATTCAATCTGCCTGGCACTGGTCCAAACTGCCAGAAAGAGACACATTGTGACTCACAGGGCGCAGGCCACATGAGGAGAAAGCCACTGACAGATGGACAGAACCTGACTCACCTCTCCTGGTCACACTGCTCTCCCCAGGTCCGGTGAGCCTGATAAAAAGTTACACCTGCCACTTCTGCAAAGCCAAGGTTGCTCCTAGGCTTGAGCAAGGCTAAAGTGCAACTTGGAGCATGCAGGTGTTGTGGGTGGGTAGGGTTAGTCAGCACATATGGATCCAGCTGGGTCTGAGCAGAGACTGGGCCCTACAGCACATGCCCTGACTGAGCAGGGCATCACCTTCAGTTCTGGGCTGTAACAAGGTGCTTGGGGCCTTCAGGGTAAGCATCTGCCCACCTCAGTGTTTGGTCCCACCTACAGGAGCCTGAGCCTTCTGTCTGGAGCTGCTGGGAGGCAAGGAAGGGACACATTCCCCACCCCCAGCTTCACCTTCTCCTGGTACCCACAGGATGTATTACCATGGTTACCCATGCTTCCAAGGTCACTGAAGCTGTTGGATGCTGTGTCATCCACAGTGACCCTGTGACACACCCTGTGACACAGGGACGCCCTCCCCCCCGTTGGCAGTTGAGTAACCCACGAGAGGTAACTGAATTCCCAGAGGCTTTGCAGCTTGTAAAGTCAGGGCAGCACCTGACCCAAAGTCCCTCTGACTTTGGAAGTCATGACCATTAAGGTCACCTGCCTGTGATAACATTCATAACCAGGGTATAGTTGGACACACTGTGCTGCAGGAGAAGCTATCCCAAGACTGGACTTCGAGGTGTGGCCCCCTCACTTCATAGATCCTGACCCTGTATGTCAAGAGTAGTACTGTTCCATGTTCTAACTCTAGTGCAACTGTCTATTAACTCATGTCATTGTTGTTGAAAACACTAAGCTGAGCCTGATCTGCCCTTCTAGCTCTACACAGTATAAAGAAACTCCTTCTGGAGCTGCGTAGGGTCCTACCTCCATGTCTTTGCGAATGCAAGTACCTCCTCCCCTCCACATCCCTCAACCACCCTGCCACCCCACAAGGGCATCTCAAAGCCGCTTCCCTCTGCTCAACGCCTCCCCATCTTCCTGCCTTCCTCACCGTGCATAACAGACAAGATCTCTACCACATCACTGCCGTTAGATCCTTCCAACATCCGCTGTCTTATCATTGGCTGAGCAGTGCTCTTACACACAGAGGCCACACCCTGGCCATTTGGCTTCCTGAAGGACTTTGCCCATGCTGGCCAAACTAACTCAATTCATGGGCTCTAAGCCAGCCCTGAAATTGTCCATGAGCCTCTCCTCTATGAACACACTTGTGTTTTATGTGTAAAAAGGAGATATAGGCTGGGCGTGGTGGCGCACGCCTTTAATCCCAGCACTCAGGAGGCAGAGGCAGGCAGATCTCCGTGAGTTCGAGGCCAGCCTGGTCTACATAGCAAGTTCTAGGTCAGCTGGGGCTACAGGGAGACCCTGTCTCAAAAAGACCAAAAAAAAAAAAAGATGTAAATTGGAGATGCAAAATGAGACACAAATTGGAGGCCTTGCTCATCCTCTCTGAGGACGCAGTTTCCTCCTCTGTGAAATGGGAACAACTTCTATTACATCACTAGCTGTGCCATTCCCAGCCACTCTAATTTCCTACTTGCCATCTACAACTCAGCTCATTTTACAGATGAGGGGCCAGAAGCCAGCTGGTACACAGCGGTGCTGAGCCAATGACAATGACCTAGTCACAGTCATCCTGGAGGCATTTTCTGCTTGTGCTTTTCTCTGTCTAAAGGCCAAGTCACTCTGCCCCTTGTCCCCATCAGAGATGCCACTGGCCTCCTCCTGTGGGAGTAGAGCCTCACACTGGTCCTCCCCCCACCCCATCCACAGACCCCTTCTTTGGCCAGCGCTATATCCACATTCTGGGCCGGCAGAAGCTCTACCACGTGGTCAAGTACACAGGTGGCTCAGCAGAGCTGCTGTTTTTCGTGGAGGGCCTCCGTTTCCCCGATGAGAGCTTCTCGGGGCTGGTCTCCATCCACGTCAGTCTGCTGGAATATATGGCTGAGGTGAGGAGTATGGGCTGCCCCTGGCTCAGGGCCTGGGAACTTTGATGGGACAAGAGGGAAAGGGGGATAAGAGAGAAACCTCAGTAACTCACCACTTCCTAACCATGTGATATAACACTTCTGTGACTCAGTTTCTCTCTCTGAAAAGTAAGGAATCTATTCCCTGAGAATGATCTGCTGCATGCGAAAACACTTGGCATATGGGGCTGGAGAGATGAGTCAGCAGTTAAGAGTGCTTTGTTGCTCTTTCAGAGGACCTGAGTTCAGTTCCCAACACCCATATGGTGGCTCAGAACCATCTGTAACTCCATCTCCACGGGATCTGATGATCTCTTCTAGCCCCTGCGGGCACCTGTATACACACCCCCCCCACACACACACATGCATACACACATGCATAGATACACAGACACACAGATACATACACACAAATAAATAATAAAAATAAAACAAATCTTCTTAAAAAATATTTAGGGAGCATGAGAGCGGGTTTAATGATTAAGAGCACTGACTGCTTTTACAGAGGACTCAGGTTCCACATGGCAGTTAACAACTATCCATAACTCCAATTCCAGAGGATCTGGCCTTTGCAGGCACTGCACATACATGGTGTACTTATATACATGCAAGCAAAACACTCGTACACATATAATAAATTTTTTTTAATTTTTAAAAATATTTATTTATTTATTTATTTATTTATTGGTCTTTTCAAGACAGGGTCTTCCTGTAGCCCCAGATGTCCTGGAACTCACTATGTAGACCAGGCTGGCCTCAAACTCACAAAGATCCACCTGCCTCTGCTTCCCAAGTGCTGGGATTAAAGGCATGTGCCACCACACCCAGCTTTGTTTATTATTTTTATTTTATGTGTATTTGTGTATTGCCTGCATGTAGGTAAGTGCACCCATGTCATGCAATGCCCACAGAGGACAGTAGAGGCTGTCAGATCCCCTGGGACTGGCGTTACGGGCAGTTGTTAGCTGCCATGTGGGTGCTGGGATTTGAACCCAGATCTTCTGCAAGAACAACCAGTGTTCTTAACCGCTGAACCATCTCTCCAGCCCCCAAAATTTAAAAAGTTTTAAAAACTACTTGGCACAATGCCTAGTATACAATAAGTGCCCAATAAATGTAGTATTGTTATCAGTGTCACCCACCTCTTGAGGCAGGAGTGGCAAGCACCCTGGCACCCCAACGTGACTCTGCTCTTCTCTCCCCCACACAGGGGATTCCCCTGACACCCATCTTCACAGACACCGTGATGTTCCGGATTGCACCGTGGATCATGACCCCCAACATCCTGCCTCCTGTGTCAGTGTTCGTGTGCTGGTAAGGGGTGGCCACAGTCCACACAGGCAACATGGCGGGGTAGCCAAGGGCTGGGCTTCAGGATCGGACACCTGAACTCAGTTCATTCAGTTCCTGCCTCTGCTACTTGGCAGCTGTGTGGCCTGGAATGATGCATGTAGCCTCTCTGCCCTCAGTTTCTCTGAAATGCGCGAACCTGTGAGGACTGCGATGATGCAGATAGAGCCCCTGCCCAGGCATTATCCTGGCTCAGGGTCTATGTTCTAAAACCATACCTCTCCTTTCTCTCCTCACTCTCAGCCCTCTACTGTGCATGGCTCACTGCTAGGCAGTGGTACACCTCATTTCCCTTACTCATTAAGCAAAATTTTTATTGAGTGTCTATTATGTGCTAGGTTAGTCACAACAAGGTGAGCTGTAAGAGGAAAAAGTGTCTGCACGTGTATGACTGGCAACCCCAGGGGGACACACTCCCTGTCTCCAGCCATCATGCCAGGCATAGCTCATTCTAAAATCTGAGGAGGGGGCTGGAGCAATAGCTCAACAGTTAAGAGCACTGGCTGTTATTGCAGAAGTCCCAGGTTCGAATCCCAGCACCCACATGGCAGCTACGAACCATCCTTAACTCCAGTTCCAGGGGAATCCAAAGCCGTCTTCTGGCCTCCATGGCATTGCACTACATGGGTGCCCTCACATACATGCAGGCAATACACTCATACATAAAAAAATAAAAATAAAAAATAAAGTATTTTAAAAAAAAAAGGTAGTTGTGAACACAGAGGTGGCCTCATATGCACAACTCAGTCCAGAGGAACTAGAAGCTGCCACCGTCCAAGAGGGGTGACCCTTGCCCCGCTTCTTCCCTGCCTCCTCTTCCCCACACTCCTCAGCATGAAGGACAATTACCTATTCCTGAAAGAGGTGAAGAACCTGGTGGAAAAAACCAACTGTGAGCTGAAGGTCTGCTTCCAGTATATGAACCGCGGAGACCGCTGGATCCAGGTGAGGGAGACCCAGGGGAAGGACACGGCAAGGGCTCTGGACGGAAGGGCTGGCTTGCTGTGAGCACCCTGTACCCAGCTGCCCGAGTGTGGGGACTCTTCTGTCTGCTCACACCTGCACATGTGCACCATGAACAATATAGCCCCTACAGCTTCTAATGACAGAAACCACTTCCATGTTCATGCATAGAGCCCTGGTGATGGCCTTATGAAGGAATACCCTGTGATCGCTAAAAGAAACAAGGCCATTTGGGACTGGAGAGGTGGCTCAGTGGTTAAGAGCACTGGCTATTCTTGCAGAGGATCTGGGTTTGGTTCCCAGCACCCACCTGGTAGCTAACAACCATTTGTAACTCCAGTTCCAGGGGACCTGGCGCCCTCTTTTGACCTCAGTGGGCACTGCACACATGTGATACATAAACATACATGCAGGCAAAACACTCATACACATAAATAAATCTTTAAAGTAAAAAGAACGAGGCCAGTCGGTGACATACCCTTCATATCGAGTTGTTACTTGAAAGAAAATATATTCAGTATATTGCTATTTGTGTTGTTAAAATGAGGTCAGTGTCTCTAAGAATACTCTTGTGACTGACAGAGATGACCTATGAAAAGATTTACTACCATCATTTGCTTCTAAGGAGAACTGGGAACCAGAGGCAGCCTGTGGAGCTGTGAGGGAGGCAAACTTCCCACTCTGAGCTCATTTCTTTTGTTTTAAATATTTTTTACTACATTTATTTATTATGTGGAGAAGGGGAGTGCTGACAGCCAATGTATGTAGGAGGTCAGAGGACACCTTGCAGTTTCTCTCCTTCTACCATGTGAGTCCCAGGGACTTAGGTTTAGCACAAGCACCCTTACCCACTGAGCCATCTCACCAGCCAGCCCACTTGTTAACATGTTTTAGACCAACTCAAATTTTTCCAGTGCCTCAAACTCTCAGAGAGTTTCTGTCTTCCTCTGGAGTGCTGGGATCAAAGGTGTGCACCACCAGGCCTGCTCATTTGTACATTTTGTCAGTAAACAAATAACCTTCCCATTCCCAAGCCCCATCCATCATGTCTCACGCACCCCTCAGTGTGGCTGACAGCCTTCCCTGATGCCCCACAGGATGAAATTGAGTTTGGCTACATCGAGGCCCCCCACAAAGGCTTCCCGGTGGTGCTGGACTCCCCTCGAGATGGAGAACTGAAGGACTTCCCCATTAAGCAGCTCCTGGTGAGATGCCGAGGACCACCTGGGGGTGACACTGGGGACTCTTAAAGGACAGAGTGCTCAGGACATGTCGGGCATCCTAGGTTAACTGGTCTGCTGCCTGGGGCCTTTTTCTTATCCGAAAGATGGGTCAATGGCCTCTGAGGTTGGATACATTCCCATAATATGGAGAAATAATATGGAGTTTCACAGGCCCTGACCCCTGCTGCTGCCCTGCCCCTCCAACTTGTAGCCAAAGAGGCAGGATGGAGGTCTGCAGTTGTCAGAGCTCATGGCTCTTAACTTGGAGGCTGTGGATCTCAGCACAGTGGGGTTTAGTATAAAGCAGCCTGATGCCTCAATTCCACAGCCATTGTTGCTCCTGCTTTATGGCTTCAACCACCACATGAGGGGTGGGACTGAAATTTCTGTGTTCTTACGATTTGCCCTGAGCCAGGGGTCCGTGCAAAACACTGTACAGAGGCAGGTAGGACAGGAGCCAAGTTAAAATTCAGGACAGGCTCCCCTGTAGATGTCAGGCTATTCAGAGGTGACCCCATGCCAGGTTCACAGCCATTAATTAGCTCCCCTAAATCCCCTCTGGGAAGATGGCAGAGCCAGTGGGGAAGCCCAGCTCTGGGATGACAGAGAAGCGTGGTCGTGAACATCAGTTCTGTATCAGAAAGAGGACCTTAGGCAAGCTACTTAACCTGCATGAGCCTCAGTTTACTCCTCTGTAAAATGGGGAGACATAGTCTCCCAGGATTGTTACCAATCAAAAGCATGTCAAAGGCACCAATGCTGTGCCTGACCATGGCCATCATGCTCTGGTTTTATGGCCCCAGCCCTGAAGGTTGCCTTTGGTGGCCCTCTGTGAGGATACTGCCACTTGCCTAGACACTAGGAGAGAAGGCAATTAAACTGACCATCCCCAGGGTTGCCATGGGCAACAGGCATAAAAGTCAAGCTCCCAGGCCTGTCTCTTCCCCCAGCCTCCACCTGCCTTCAGTGCTCCAGGCTGGCCTGGTTCCAGATGCAGTCTGCATTATTCCCAGAGGCTGGGCCAGGCCTGACTTTGTGCTGCATGCCTGCCAGCTTGTGTGATGCAGTAAAACCCTAGCTGCCAGCCTCTGGCCACCTGTGGCCGGCTCACACATGGCCAACTGGGCCCCCAGGGAAGAAAGTGCTAAGCTGCTACCACCACCCCACCGGGCGTGCCTGGCCCCTGAGCTTGTAAGCTGAGCCAGCATACACGACATGTGCCCGCAACACAGAGCTTTTTGTTTTTATTTTTTATTTTATTTTTTATGTTGTGTCTGAGTATATTGCCCACATGTATATAAAAGCACCCGTGTCATGCAGTGCCAACAGAGGTCAGAAGAGGACATCAAATCCCCTGGAACTGGAGTCATGATCAGCTGTTAGCCACCATGTGGGTGCTGGGAATCAAACCCAGGCCCTCCACAAGAGCAGCCAGTGCTCTTAAGTGCTGAGCCATCTCTCCAGCCCCAACACAGAGCTCTTTAAACAGGGGCTCTTGTCAAGCAAGTTAAGCCCTGCTCTAGTACAAACTCTCAAACAAGATCCCTAGACTTTAAAAAGTCATGAAAGGAATCTAAGATCCAGAGGATGGAGTGGGGTCTCCCCTCCATGTGTACGAAGTCCAGTTCTCAGGAGCTCTATACAGAGAGGGATGCAGAGATGACTGTTTCTGGGCCCAGTGGGCAGATGTGGTTGTTGGTATGGGTTGGGGTGAGTGTATCTGTCAGGTGTCACTAGGTAAAGCTGCAGTGACAAACAAGCTGCAAACCTCAGTGGTTGTCAGCAGCCAGGCTCTCCTGCTGTTCACATTCCAGGGTTGACGGATGGCTGGTCCGCTGGGGTCCTCCTTTCTCATTCTAGAGCCTCAATCAGGACTACAGCCCAGCTGAGAAATGTCACTCCCCTGGCCCAGGAAGGAGGGAAAGTGGTGACACACGCCTAGGTTCTGCAGGATCCTACCACCTCCTCCTTCTCCTAGTCCATAAGCCAGAGCCAGTCATGTGACCCTGAGTTCTTTTTCCAGGAGGTGGCAGAAATCACTGCATTGGGTCAGGATATAAAAATCAAAATTCTCGGCTGGGCGTGGTGGCGCACGACTTTAGTCCCAGCACTTGGGAGGCAGAGGCAGGCAGATCTCTGTGAGTTCAAGGCCAGCCTGGTCTACATAGTGAGTTCCAGGACAACTACAGGGAGACCCTGTCTCAAAAAGACCAAAAAAAAAAAAACCTCAAAATTCTCTTCCTGGGAGTAACTTACTACCCTGCCTCCTCCTAATTTGAAATCTCGCCCGCAGAAAGGGAAACGGAGGGTCAGGGAAGTTCAGTCAGGGGCAGGAAGCATGAGGCCAGGTCTTGAAACCACACTGTGCATTATGTCTGGGGGAAAGAAGCCCAGGCAGAGACCCAGATGCACATATACATATCACACACACACACACACACACATACACATACACACACACACACATACACACACCCTTCCTCCTTTAAGGATTATCAGACTCAGCTTCCACACAGCCAGACCCCAACGGAAATACTGCAGCCTCTATTCATCGTCCTAGAGGCTGGGTCCAGAGGGTCCATCAGGCTGTAGATGACAGAGGGGTTGTCATCAGAGCTGGCCACAGGGGCAGAGAGAGGATTCCTAGGTACAGGAGGCTGAAGCAGATGTGTAACTCTCTCTGCCCAGGGCCCAGATTTTGGCTACGTGACCCGGGACCCTCTCTTTGAGACTATCACCAGCCTCGATTCCTTCGGGAACCTGGAAGTCAGTCCCCCAGTGACCGTCAATGGCAAGGCATACCCCCTTGGCCGGATCCTCATCGGGAGCAGTTTTCCTCTGTAAGCAAAGCCAGGGTATGGATGGGGGCAGTGGGCAGAGAGTATGATTGTCTATTTGTTTTGTTTTGGGGTTTTGTTGTTGTTTGGGGGTTTGTTTGTTGTTTGTTTTGACAGGGTTTTACTATGTAGCCCTGACTGGTCTTGAATTCACAGAGGTCCTCCTGTGAATCCTAGGATTAAAGGTGTGCACTACCACACCTGGCTCGTGACTGTCTCTTCTTGGGTGGCCTGGGGTGTTCATACCTTCAGTGAATGTATGGGACAAATATCTCCCACCACAATGCTTTGTAAATCTATAGATGCTCATGGAAAGAAACCAAGTTAGCCTTTACATCTTAGATCTAATACATAGACTCTTCTCCAAATGGGAGGGTGTATCATGAGGTTTAGACCAGGTAGGGACACAGTGCAGGAGTCTAGGGAAGGAACTGGCAGAGGATGAGTGGGAGAATAAAGAGCACATTGCCCATGATGAAAAAGGATTGGCAAGGCATGGCCCTGCCTCCTGTCATGAATCCCTGGCCCCTTTACCTGTCCACAAAGCCACTACCAGCCAATGACAAGGCAAATTCTACTTTGATCCAAGCAGTTGCTAGGGAGAGAGAGAGCTGCTCCGGTACTCGGTTCACAAAGGGACTACTGGAGCCTGAATGTGTAAGATCACCCAGGATTTAAGTACCAAGTCCCTCTGACACACATGGGATACACTACCATCAAGGGACATGGGCAGTGACCATCAGCCTACCCTCCTCCTCTTTGCCCCCACTCAGTAGTTACTCATCCACATCCACTCAGTCCCTATTTCCTGACTTCACTTCAGTCAATGCCCTGGCCTTGCCTTCAAGGAGATGGTGATCACAGACATGTGAATAGTCCTGACTAAACTGAGGGACTATATATATATGTATGTGTATGTATATGGAGAGAGTGGAGAGAGGATATATAGATATAGATAGGTATGCTAGAGAGATGGCTCGGTGGTTAAAATATTTGCTGTTCTTGCGGAGGGCCCTAGTAGTTCAGTTTCCAGCACCCACATTGGGTTCACAATCACCTGTTCTATGGCGTCCGACACTTTCTTCTGGCATCTGTGAGTACTGCATTTATGTGTATAGACACACACATACACACACACACACACACAGTGCCAGGCACTGTTCTAGACTTGAAATACGACACTGACCAGAATTCAGAGTCACAGTTTGTTTCTAGTGGGGTTGGGAGTACAGATAGTGCTCATGGGAGTAAGTGGAGAAGTCATCCTGATGCCAGTAAAATTCCCAAAGATAAAATAGGGTGTCATGATGAATAGTGATGGGTATGAGGCCCTTTAGCACCTGTGAGTTTGAGGCAGAGACTCTAGAGTCAAGGTGTTAAGGAAGAGGTAGTGATAGGCAGTTTGGAGGGCAAGGTTCTCTAAGCAGGAGGATCAGCAAGAACAAAGACCCAAAGGCAAAGGCCTCTGGCATTCGAGAAGTTGGAAAGGGCTTCCTGGAAGAGCTCTCTCTCTCTCTCTCTCATACACTAATGTGTATGAGTGTTTTATCTGCATGTATGTAAGTGCACCACATGTGTACATTACCCACAAAGGCCAGAAGAGGGCGTCAGATCCCCCGGAACTGAAGTTACAGATGGCTGTTAGCTACCATGTGGGTGCTGGGAATGGAGCCCAGGTCCTCTGCAAGAGCAGCCAGTGCTCTTCACCACTGAGCCAGCTTTCTAGCCTCTGGAGGTGTCTCTTGAACCGATGAAAGATTAAACTGAGCGGAAGTTAGTGTAACAAAAAGGTGATGGCTCGGGCACACTCTGGAGCCATTCCTGTCCCCTCAGCAGTCCAGGCTTCTGAACACAGAAACTGGCAGCCCCCGTAGCCAAAGGCTGCGCTAGGCCCTCCACATAGCTGTGGCCATGGCTGATGCACCTTTGTCCCCCTTGGGCTCCAGTACCTTTCTGCCTATACCAGGGTCTCATCAGCCCTGCAGGCTCAGGCTCCCATCTGTGACTCTGCTGGTGTCACCGTGGTCTGGTCTGGGTTCCAGACACCGAATACCTCAGCCTGCTGTGGTGCAGCAGCAGGTGGGGTGGCCTGCTGTAACGCTCTTCTCCAACCTTGCCCTAGGTCTGGCGGCCGGAGGATGACCAAGGTGGTGCGTGACTTCCTGAAGGCCCAGCAGGTGCAGGCACCCGTCGAGCTCTACTCTGACTGGCTAACTGTTGGCCACGTAGATGAGTTCATGACCTTCATCCCCATCCCTGGCACAAAGGTGAGCTAGTCCCCAACACCAGCATAAATAGCATAGTGCAGAATGCTTGCACTACCAGGCCTTGCCAGAAGGGGGTGGGATCTAGAGGAGACTTGGTGTAGAGGAAGAAGGAAGTAGGCTGAGGTTGGCTTGTATTTAGGGACTTGGGGTAGGCAAATTTCCAATCCAACAAATCCAAAATACTAGTATTTCAATATGTAAGCAATATGAAAGCTTATGTTAGTGTGTGTGTGTGTGTGTGTGTGTGTGTGTGTGTGTATAGATAAGAGGTTGATGTCAGGTTTTTTGTTTTTGTTTGGGGTTGGTTTTTTGTTTTGTTTGTCTTTTTGAGACAGGGACTCCCTGTAGCCCCAGCTGGCCTGGAGCTCCCTAAGTAAACCAGGCTGGCGTCTCACAGAGATCTGCCTGACTCTGTCTCCCAAGCGCTGGGACTAAAAGTGCACACCACCACACCCATCTCCATCCTATTTTTCGAATCACTGACAAAACCTGGAATTCACCAATTGACTGGGTCAGCTGGCCAGTGAACTCCAGGGACCTTCTTGTTTCTGTCTCCCCACCGCCCCCTCCCTCACCGCCCCCCCACCCTGTGCTGGGATTACAGCTGTAGTGTCAGACTTTTTCTTTTTACAGGTGCTGGGGATCCAAACCCAGGTCCTCATGCTTGCACAACTAGCACTTTGCTAACGGAGCCACCCCCCAGCCCAGTGTGAAAATTATTGCTTTCCATTCTTTTTTCACACCAAGTCTTCATATTTCAGTTACATCTCAGCTTGGACTAGATGCAGTTCAAGGGCTCAGCAGTCACACAGGGCTAAGGGCTAATTGGCCAAAACATTCCAGGTTGGGCCTAAGGCTCTGGGGTGGGCGTGGGGGTGAAGAAATGGTTGCCACTGTGTTCCTTAGAAATTTTTTGCAAATGGCCTGGCCTCTAGGAGTCCTTCCTGCTCTCCAAGTCCACTTTTTAAAAAATATTTTATTTATTATTTTTATGTTATGCACATGTGTGTGTTGCCTGCATGTAGGTAAGTGCACCCATGTTGTGCAATGCCCACAGAAGGCAGAAGAGGCTGTCAGATCCCCTGGAACTGGAGTTATGGACAGTTGTTAGTTGCCATGTGGGTACTAGGATTCAAACCCGGGACTTCTGCAAAAGTAGTCAGTGTTCTTAACCACTGAACCATCTTTCCAGCCCCCAAGGCCACTTTTTAAAAATGTGTTTATTTTTATTTTTATGTGTATGAGTATTTTACCTGCATTTATGTAAGTGCACTTGTGTCATACAATGCCTGTGGAGGTCAGAAGAGGGCGTTGGATCCCCTGGAACTGGAGTTACAGTCTTAGCTGCCATGTGGGTGCTGGGAACTGAACCCAGAGCCTCTGGAAGAGCAGCCAATGCTCTTAGCCAGTGAGCCATCTCTCCAGCCCCCCAAGGCCACTTTTTAAAAAATATTTTATTATTTTTTAATTTTATGTGTATGAGGGTATTGCCTGCATATATGTAAGTGCATCCATGTTGTACAGTACCCAGGGAGATCAGAAGAGGGTGTCAGATTCCCCTGGAACTGGAGTTATGGACAATTGTTCGCTACCATGTGGGTGCTGGGAACCAAACCTAGTTCAGTGCCAGTGCTCTTAACCCCTGAGCCATCTCTCCAGCCCCACAAGGCCACTTTTGACCCTACTGTGACCTGAAGATGCTGCTGAGATGAAAAAAGGGTGAAACACAGTTCTGTGGGACAGAAAGACCCTACCAGGAGCCAGCCGCACCTGGCATGGGAGGCATGAGGTGCTGCCCGGCCAGGGTCCTGTCCATCTGTCTCTCTGGTGCCTTCCCCTAATGACCCTATGCCGCTGGACATTTCTTGCAGGGATTTCGATTGCTCATGGCCAGCACCTCGGCCTGCTACAAGCTCTTCCGGGAGAAGCAGAAAGAAGGCCATGGGGAGGCCATCATGTTCAAGGGTGAGTGGTCACAGGTCCCTGACAGGCAGCCCCAGAGGAACCCTTGTCGTGAGCACCCAGTTCTACCACCCTGGGCTCTGTGAGGCCACTCTGGTGGGAAACAGCCCTGGCTGCTGCTTACTGCCAACTGTACATGGCTGGGAATGTGGCTTAGTTGGTAGAGTGCCTGCCTAGCATGCACGAAGCCCTGGGTTCGATCCCAGCACCACATAAAGCTGGATATAGTGGTCCATGCCTATAATCCCAGCACTCTGGAGGTGAAGACAATAGAATCAGAAGTTCAATGTCATGAAACTGTCTCAAAAAAAAAAAAATGTGAGGCTAGAGAGATGGCTCAGCAGTAAAGAGCACTGGCTGCTCTGCAGAGGACCTGGGTTTGGTTCCCCACATCCACATGGCAGGTAACAACAGTCTGTAACTCCAGTTCCAAGGGATCTGATGCCCTCTTCTGACCTCTGAGGGCATTGCGCAATATGGGTGCACTTACATACATTCAGGCAGTAATACACATAAAATAAAAATGAATGATAAATAAAATTTTTTTAATGTGCAAAAGTATGTCTTTGGAGCTAGTATTTGGAAGGGCCAGACCCAGATGGAGCTAAAGGACCCTAAAGTGGCATGTGTATCTGCACCCAGGAGCTTGTGTTTTCAAAAGGGTTTGTTTTGATTTACCTAGGGATCCTAGGGCCATATCTCATACACATACACACACACACACACACCCTCCAGAGGCCTAGATAGGGATCAGCGCTGATACTGGAGGCAGGAAGAGAAGAGTCTTACGCTAACATCTTGCCTGGGGTCTGGAGTGAGACTAGATCTGCCTGCTAAATGGGACAGCCAGCCATGAGTTGTTCTGAGCTTGAATTAATCATGAGAAAGAGAAGCAGCTGGGGGAGCCTCCAGTAGGGTGAGCAAGGCCACCGGGCCTGCTGCTCTCTCCCACTGTGGTAAAAATAGATGACATCTTCACCACCTCTAAGTCCAGTGTATTTACAGCATTGACTAGCAATCATCAGTCTTATCCCATTAGATTATTTTTCTTTTTTCTTAAATTACTTTTTTGCTACTTCTTAAGGGATCCGACACTCCTTGCCTGTGACCCCAGGACTGGTTAATGGTTAGTTACTGTCCTCCACATCTGAAGAGTATTCCTGACTGTCTCTGATGGCCACAGACCAATTTACGACAGCTGTCCTTTTTCTGTTTGGATTTTTGTGTTTTTGAGACAGGGTCTCCCTATAGCCCCAGCTGTCCTGGAACCTATGTAGACTAGGCTGGCCTTAAACTCAAAGAGATCCTCCTGCCTCTGCCTCCTCAGTGCTGGGATTAAAGGCGTGCGGCACCATACTTGGCTAAGATAGCTGTCCTTTTATGCTTTTCTTCCTATGGGAACTCTCTTCCTGGGTTGGCAGGCCTGAGGCTTGGCTTTCTGGAGGCTTCCTTTTTATGTTAAATTTGCCCTAAATGTTGCCATCACAATCCAGGAACCATGATTATCTGTGTTAATAAGGTGAGCAGCAGGTGGTCGCAGCTCAGGGTCAGGGTCTCACAATCCTGAGATCTTTGCTACTGTTGAGCTCCATGCCTGGGATGTACAGCTTTTCCTAGATCAGGCAAAAATCAAAGATAACAGGTGTGCATACCTGTGGTCCCAGCACCCAGGAGGCTGAGACAGGAAGGCTACAGGTTCCAGACCTACCCACACTCCATAGAGAGAACCTATCTAAAAAAATGAAAAAGATCCAGGCATGGTGGTTCACGCCTTTAATCCCAGCACTTGGGAGACAGAGGCACAGGGATTTCTGTGAATTTGACGCCAGCGTGGTCTACATGGTGAGTTCTAGGCCAGCTGGGGCTACAGAGAGACCCTGTCTCAAAAAGATCAAAAAAAAAGAAAATTTTTTGTTTTTGTTTTTTATTTATGTGTATTTCTGTGTGTGTACTTGTGTGAGTTTATGTGCACCACATGTGTGCAATACCCATGGAGGTCAGAAGAGGGCATCAGATCTCCTGGAATTAGAGTTACAAGTGGTTGTGAGTCACCATGTGGGTGCTGGGAACTGAAACCAGGTCCTCTGCAAGACCAGTGAGTGCTCTTAACAAATGAATGAAGAACACAGGCCTGCAGTACTCTTGACCACTTGTGGTGTGGGGGACCTTGTAGGAGTCATGGCACATCTGTGTCTCAGTTTCCTCATCTTTAACAGCAGCAGCTATCTCAAGAATGGAGGGCGGGGGGTACTCCTGAGTTCATCCACATAAAGCATTTAAAGGAATGCCTACCTGAACTGGAGACCTGGTTCAGTGGCAGAGGGCTTGCCTGGTGTATGGGAGGCTTTGGGTTCCAACCCCAGGGCCAGGGCAGGGAGGGAAGGAGGGAGGGAGGGAGGGAGGGAGGGAGGGGAGGGAGGAATGAAAGGAAGGAAGGAAGGAAATAAGGAAGGAAAAGCAGCAGATGCTCGTGTTAGGTGTCACTAATCAGTGGGCTGTTTGTGAAGAGGGATGCAAAGTCAAGCCCTCTGTGGAGCACTCTCAGAAGGGTGTCTCTCCCTTGTCAATTGCTGGTGTTTAGGAGTAGGCTGTAGATGGGGGACCCAAGCCAACTACTCCCTATCAACCAAAGAGAGAACAAGATGCCAGTGCTTCCTTCCTGGTTCAGGAGACATGATGGACAGGGGAAAAAGAGTATGCACTGCCCTCCCCAGGCAGAGGAGCCTCCTCCCCTCAACCCCAGCCTGGCCCCAGAACCCTGACCCTACCCCAGCCAGCAGTAAGCCCAGACAGAGCACCCAGCCAGGTAGCTGAGCTTTGACTGTCACCCTCTGATCCCCACAGGCTTGGGGGGCATGAGCGGCAAGCGGATCACCATCAACAAGATCCTGTCCAATGAGAGCCTCATACAGGAGAACCTGTACTTCCAGGTATGGACAGGCCTAGGGCCTGGGAGGGACCAGCTACACATACCCTGTCTCAGGGTTCTGTGACTAACAGCCAGGGGCTCAGGACTTCTGGCCCAGAGTGCATCAGCACCAGAGGGGCCCTAACCAACATCTGATGTGTCTGCTTGCTAATGACGAAGGGCAAAGGGCTCACAGAATTCTCAACTCTTCTACAGAGAAGCAAACAGGAGAGCTGGAAAGCTGTTGTTCTTCCAAAGCACTGAGAGTTCTGTTTCATGACAGCCTGCGTTGCTCTGGGGAGATGTACCCTTTAAAACAAAAGCTACAGATGTGCAGTCCATGAAAATGTTTACACAAGCTGGTGCCCTAACCTTTGAGTTTTAGGATCTCACAGATCTCTAAAGGGTTAAGTCAGTACATGGAGCAGCCATTCTGAGTCTCTGAGCCTCAGAAGTTGCACCAGAAATAGAAACCAGAGCTAGAGATGTAGTTCACCTAGCATGCATGAATCCCTGGGTTTGATCCCCAGCATTACATAAAACTGGTCATGGTGGTGCAGACCTGTAATCCCAGCACTCTGGAAGTTGAGGTAGGAGAATCAGAAGTTCAGGGTCGTTCTCAGCTGCAGATTGAGTTCAAGGCTAGCCTAGGCTACATGAGGCTCTGTATTAAAAGAAAAAAGGAAGGAAAGGAGGGAGAGAGGGAGAGAGGGAAGAGATAAAGAGAGATAGAAAACAGTCATTCATTTCCATGAGCCTGTCTTAAAGGGTCAAGTCTTTTTAAAAAGCAGAACTGATTTAAAGAAGGCCTGTTTGGCTTATTAGAGTGCAAAGTCCAGCAGTGGTGTGGATTTCAGGCACAGGCTGATCAAGGCTTCAGAGTCTCTTCTATGATTTGTGGTCCCTGCAGGTTCCTTGTGGCAGGAGCATGGCTGCAGAAGTTCTAGGCCTCACATAAACACAGCACAGCACCCACAAAGAGAGAGCGATTAGATGCCCCCAACACTTAAACAAGAGCTTGCACTTCACCAGATCCGTGGTGGTACAGACCTTTAATCTGAGCACTGCAGAAGCTGCAGTAGGTTCTGTGAATTCCCACTGCAGCTGAGCTAGGCCCTCACTGGCTGCTCCTGTGTGACCTATGATGTCCCTTCATGATCACTGTGAGAAACAGACTCCCGCTTCCTAACAAGAGCGCCGGGGTCTACTGAGTAGCCAGAGTGAGACAGTTTAGTTAATGATTTTTGCAAAGCCAGGTGCAGAACGATGGATACACTAATTGAGCACAGAACAGGTTTTGGGTTTTGTTTGTTTGTAAGTTCAAGGACAATTTTATGAGAGTTTAAAAGAAAAGCCCTCAAGGCATGCAAGCTGTAAATCTCAGGAGCTGCCTGGAGGAGGTGAGGGAAGGGAAAAGGAGAAAGCCACAGTCATGCCCGAGGTCAGACACATGAAGGACCAGCTGCCACATGGCAGAAAGGGAGCTTTAGAGAAGGAGGAAGGAAACCCAAAATGTCGGGGAACCCCAAAGTGTTAGGGAGAGCATGCTTAGAAAAGAGATAAAAAGAAACCAGGAGAGGCTACAGTTTGCTGGAGAATAGAAAAGCAGGCAGACTTACAAAGCTACAGGTCTGCAGCCTGGTAAGCCACTGCCCAAACAGTTTTTATAACCCTAATGCAAGCCCCTGCCTCCTTTTACTCACTGGCTGAGCAATCAGGAGGGTAGAGCCCCACACGTCATTTAAGACATATCTTTCCCTCAGCCACTTACATTTGTTTTTTGTTTTTTGTTTTTTTTTTTTTGGTCTTTCTGAGACAGGGTCTCCCTGTAGCCCCAGCTGGCCTGGAACTCACTTTGTAGACCAGGCTGGCCTCGAACTCACAGAGATCCGCCTGCCTCTGCCTCCCAAGTGCTGGGATTAAAGGTATGCGCCACCACGCCCTGCTACATTTGTCTGTTTTTTTAACAAAGACCATGCATTTTTTCATTTTTCATCTCTGTGTTTTACATCCTTGTTGCAAATGACATTGTTACATCTGTCTGTTGTTAGGCAATCTGCGATATTAGTAATTTCCTACTGTAAACCTTTGGTTTGGAGGGTTGGTGGCTGGATTAGTAGAGCTGGGGGTGGGAAATAGCTAGACTAGCAGGTATTAGCAGGGGTCTGGTGTTTTCTGTTTGTAGCTGAGCCTCAAGATACCTTTGAAAATGGACCCTTGTTTCTTATTTCTTACAATCATGACTCAGCATCAGGGGGGAACTGAGGTCTCACTGACACCCCTGCTTTTAGCAGTAGGAGCCTGGGTAACTCACTAAGGACTCGGGGCCTGGCGAGATGGCTTAGCAGGTAAAGGCACTTACTACCAATCCTGATGACCTGAATTCAATCCCCAGGACCCACATCATGGAAGGAGAGAACTGACTCCTGCAAGTTGTCCTCCAACCTCCACACATGCTCCATGGCACCCATGTGCTATACACACACACACACACACACACACACACAAAGAAATATACATTGAGGGGCTGGGGAGATGGCTCAGCGGTTAAGAACACTGGTTGTTCTTGCAGAAGACCCAGGTTTGAATCCCAGCACCCATATGGCAGCTAACAACTGTCCATAACTCCAGTTCCAGGGGATCTGACAGCCTCTTCTGTCCTCCATGGGCATTGCACGACACAGGTGCTATTACCTACATGCAGGCAATACACGCATACACATAAAAAATAAAAATAATAAAGCCGGGAGTGGTGGCACACGCCTTTAATCCCAGCACTCAGGGGGCAGAGGCAGGTGGATCTCTGTGAGTTCAAGGCCAGCCTGGTCTACATAGTGAGTTCCAGGAGAGCTGGGGCTACAGGGAGACCCTGTCTCAAAAAGACCAAAAATAATAATAATAATAATAATAATAAATTTATAAAAAGAAATGTACATTGAAAAAATATAAGAGATAATAAATGGCAGTGTGGCCCAAAGTTGGAAACCTGTATACATAGTAGGATGGGAGCCAGGCACCAAGCTTACTTCCCATCACTATCAGCAAATCCTCATCAGTTTTAGGGTTGGCCTGCAGGACGGGTAAGATGCCATGTGAGAAGCCCTTGGCCCAGGATCTGGCTCATGGTAGGCACTTAGCAAGCTGCAGTTGTAGGTGTTATTCCTTGACCTTCCCCTGTTGCCGTCATTATTGCTCCTGACCTCAGCCCTGCTGGAGAGACATGGGAGTCTCTCTGGAGTACAGGCAAGGTGGCAGGTATGCGTCCCCTGACCTGTATGCTGTCTCCTTCCCCTCACCTAGCGTTGTCTGGACTGGAACCGTGACATTCTCAAGAAGGAGCTGGGACTGACTGAGAGGGACATCATTGACCTGCCTGCTCTGTTCAAGATGGATGACAACCGACAGGCCAGGGCCTTCTTCCCTAACATGGTGAGACCCTGCAGACCCTGACTCTCTCTCATCCCATACCAAGCAGGGGCAGCCAGCTCTAGAAGGGCACAGCTGAGTGGCTGTGTGACCCCACCACTGTCTCTTGCCCTCTCTGAAGGGTGGTATGCTTAACATCATTGTCTCACTGAGATTCTCAGAAGCCATAGCAGGTAGGAGAATATTTTGCTTTAAAAGGTCAACATCTGCCAGGTATGGTGGTACACACCTGTGGTCCCAGCACTTGGGAGGCAGAGGCAGGGAGATCGCTGTGAGTTCAAGGCCAGCCTGGTCTACATAGTGAGTTCCAGGCCTGCTGGGGCTACAGGGAGACCCTGTTTCAAAAAGACCAAAAAAGAAAAAAGGTCAACGTCAAGCCAGATGTGGTAGTGCACACCTTTAATCCCAAGATCAGAAGTTCAAATTCATCTTCAATATGTAGCAAGTTCAAGTATAGCCTGGTGTATATGAAAAAAAGGCTTGCACTGGAAAGATGACTCTGTGGTTAAGAGTACTTGTTATTCTTCCACAGGACCTGAGTTCAGTTCCCAGCACACACATGGTGGCTCACAACCACCTGCATGCATGTGCTGCACATGTAGATACTCGGGCACATATATACATATAAAATAAATAATTTTATCTTGTCTTTTTGAGAAAGGGTCTCCCTGTAGCCCCAGCTGGCCTGGAACTCACTATATAGACCAGACTGGCCTCTATCTCACAGAGATCTGCCTGCCTCTGCCCACCCCCATCCCCCAGTCCCAGGATTTAAAGGCATGTGCCACCATACCCAGCTAAAATAACTTTTTTTTTTTTTTTTTTCTTTTTAAAAAAGGGTCTCCCTGTAGCCCCAGCAGGCCTGGAACTCACTATGTAGACCAGGCCGGCCTTGAACTCACAGAGATCTGCCTGCCTCTGCCTCCCGAGTGCTGGGATTAAAGGTGTGCACCACCATGCCTGGCTTTAATTTTTTTAATTTATTTTTATTTTGGCTGGGCATGGTGGCACACGCCTTTAATCCCAGCACTCAGGAGGCAGAGGCAGGCAGATCTCTGTGAGTTCAAGGCCGGCCTGGTCTACAAAGTGAGTTCCAGGCCAGCTGGGGCTACAGGGAGACCCTGTCTCAAAAAGACCAAAAAAAATTTTTTTTATTTTTATTTTCTGTGTATGAGTGTTTTGCCTGCATGTATGTAAGTGCACCCATGTCATGCGATGCCCAAAGAGGACAGAAGAGGGTGTGGGATCCCCTGGAACTAGAGTTGTTAATCACCATGTGGGTGTTGGGATTCAAACCTGGGTCTTCTAAAAGAGCAGTCAATGCTCTTAACCGCTGAGCCATCAATCCAGTCCCAAATAAGTAAATTTTTTTTTTAATTTTTTTAAACTGGGAAAGGAGAGATGGCTGAACAGTTAAGAGTGCTTGCTGCTTTTCCAGGGGACCTAAGTTTGGTTCCTAGCACCCACATCAGGCAGTCAGAACTGTCTATAACTCCAGATGCAAGGAATCTAACACCTTCTTCTGGCCTTCTCAGATACCTGCACACACATGTCAGACACACACACACACACACACACACACACACACACACACACACATAAATGAAAATAAATAAATAAACCTGTTTTAAAGGCTGGGGAGGTAGCTCAGTAGATAAATTACTTACCATGCAAACATGAGGACTTGAGTTTAAGTCCCCAGAACCTACATAAAAACCAGACATGTATAATAAGCATCTATAACCCCATCGCTCTTATGGGACAGAAGCAGGAACATCCTGGAAGCTCATAGACCAGCTAGCTTGGCACACACAGCAGAAAAACATGCATACATGCATGAACACACACAGGTGGGTGCTCTTGCACACACAGGCTGATAGTCTGGTTTTCCATTTCAGTCTTGCTATCTGCCCATTGCTTAGCTCACTCTGTGTCTCAGTTTCCCCACCTATGGATCCTGATACCTCTTCCTTCGTGGGATACTGATGTGGGCCTAAGAGGCTTGGCACCGGCAGGCAAGTGGTGACCGCTCCCTGAACACTCGCTTCCCTCCCAGGTGAACATGATTGTGCTCAACAAGGACCTGGGCATCCCCAAGCCTTTCGGACCACAGGTGGAGGAGGAGTGCTGCCTGGAAACACACGTGTGTGGCCTGCTGGAGCCCCTGGGCCTCACCTGCACCTTCATCGATGATATCTCCGCCTACCACAAATTTCTGGGGGAAGTTCACTGTGGTACAAATGTTCACAGGAAGCCCTTCACCTTCAAATGGTGGCACATGGTGCCCTGACCAGCAGGGCCCTGGCTCTCCTTCCTTCCTTAGGGTCTCCAGGCCTCTCAGGCCCCCAGGTCCCTCCCCTGCCTGACCCTGACTGGTGGCCACACTGAGAGACCTTCAGGAAGTGGATGGGATTTGAGGAACCTGTGCTTTGCTGTCCCTGGGAAGGGCCTCAGTGTCCACTGAAGCCATCCCCCATGAGCCCAACTGTCCCTCGCAAAAATATCTGGAAAATTGGCCAGTATCTGCAGAGCCCTGGCAGGAAAAACAAAACTCAAAAAAATCATATGGTCAGACCATTCCCTAAGAACTCTTAGTCTCTCTTCCAGATCAGAATGAAGGGGAAAAGAAAGGCAGGTCTGGGATCACTGGCTCCTCCAGCACCACACTGAAGTTCAAGGTAGAACACGTGGCCAGTGACCCCAGATTGACATCCCCGGGCCTCCAGTGGCTTCCTCCAGTCATCCATTCCTTACCTCCTCCCAGTCGCTCAGGGCTTCCTGTGCACACTGAGTCCCTACTCCCTGAGGGTCCAATCATTCAGCTTAGAAACTTCCAGAAACAGATCTTACCAGAGCAGAGTTCTCCACTCTTTGTAGATGCATACTGCCCCCATGTTCAGGGTTCTCTCCCCAAACCAGCATCTGTGGGCCAGAGTTCAGTATATAAAGATGCCCCCAGTCAAGGCTATTCATCCTCTCTTGCCTGGTCCTCAATTCTCTGGTCAGTCCCTGGGCCCCTCTTCCCACCACTTCCACCTCTTTCTTATTTCTGATCCTGCCCCCCAGCCAGGTTCAGGCCTCCCCAGGACGTGAGAAACAACCTGTCTCTCCTCAGACATCAGCCCCAATCCTTAAAGGCACTGGCCCAACCTCTATCCTCACTGACCAGTTTGGGTCAGCTGCTGCCTCAGAGGTGAATTCCCCAGAGTGCTTTCAAAAGTCCCTCTATCTGGTCATAGCCCAACTCATTCCCCCAGGCTCAGCTAGAAAAAGCTCCTTTAGGGCCAGGAGCATAGAGAATAATAATTCCTCTTTGAAAGGTTAAAATGTCCTGTTTGGCCAGGTGTGGTGGCACATGCTTTTAGTCCCAGCACTTGGGAGGCAGAGGCATGCAGATCTCTGTGAGCTCAAGGCCAGTTTGGTCTACATAAGGAGTTTCAGGTCAGCCAAAACTCCTATCTCAACAAACAAAAAGCAAATGAAAACAAATCCTGTTTTCCGCTCTTAGGCCAACAGCACCCTGAAGATCTTCAGTCATGGGATCAACATTTGTTGCATGCTACAGAAACAGTCACTGTGTTGGGCTTTGAAAACACAAGCTGTCCCTACAGGCAAAACCCACATTTAAACAGCCAGAATTTGCCCTTACTGTGAGAGGCTCTTTAAAAATGCCACCCACTAGATCCAGGGCACCAGGCAGTGCCCTGGTGAGAAAGGGATGTGGCTTATGTAAACAGACCCCTTCTCATTCAGCTGGGCTTGTACAGCGCCATCTGTCACATCAGGCCCCAGAGCCTCAGAAGCTGTTGTCCCCACTCTGGGGACAGTGGTGCCTGCCCTTGAAGGCCAGAGCCCCAAATCCTGTCTCCCGCCTGAGTGCTGAAAACACTCAGAACTCTCTGAGGGTATTTGTCATGTGAGTGTGTTTGGTTAATGTGGCTTTGTGGCTTGCTTTTATTTTTATCTAGTCTACATTAAGGGGAAGTGAGTGCCTCCCATATGGAGACTGCATGTCTTTGTAGAGTGCCCTAAGACTCTCCCCAGCCTAAGTCAGTCATTTCTGAAATTTCTGGAACCCCAGGACTCAGACACTGCACCAACCCATCTCACTTACCCATCCAGTATGACTCCTCTCAGTGTGGACACTCTGCCCCCCATGGACTCCTCACTCTTCCCTGCCCCCACTTTCTGTAAAGATAGGCCTAGAACATGCTTCTGGGTTGCAAAACACAGCAGGGTTCCTGTTTCAATGTTGCTTTTGAAATATTCTGTGAAGGGCGAGGGACTGACATGAAGACGGCAGGAGCTGGGCAGACTCAACTTCTAGCAAAAGGCCTAATGGAGAATGAAAGGTGTTTGGGAAGAGCCAGACTACAGAGCAATAAAATGAACTGTCCAAGGGAAAGTTACGAGGCTCTGGTGTGATGTTCTTTGCAGCTTCCTAGGGTCCCAAGTGATGCGGCTTACTCTTGCCTCTGAAGCTCCTGCTGTTCTGGACACAAAGTCCCAGCTCTTGGCAAGCTCATCTCAAGGACCTGGTAGCCTACACACCCAGGGCTGTTTGTAGGGTATTGGCCCAATGTCACAACCAATACCCACAGTAAAGTGATCGTGTTTTAATGGTGAGGTTCCCAGAAGCAGACTGAGATGAGTAAGTGATTTGTTAGAAAGTGCGTCCAGGGGCTGGAGAGACAGCTCAACAGTTAAGAACACTGTTCTTGCAGAAGACCCGGGTTCGAATCCCAGCACCCACTTGGCAGCTAACAACTATCCGTAACTCCAGTTCTAGGGGATCAAACCACCTCTTCTGTCCTCCGCGGGCATTGCACGACACGGGTGCACTTACCTACATGCAGGCAATACACTCATACACATAAAAATAATATTTTTTTAAAAATAAAAGAAAGTGCATCCAGGAGAAACCAATCCGAGAACTGGGGGAGCAGGACAGGGAAGGGGAAGAAGCAAGTGTATGATTTCAGGAACCAGCTCCTGTTATTTTTTTATTATTATTTTCAGACAAAGTCTTGTATCCCAGAGTGGCCTCAAATTTACAACCCTCCTGCTTCAGCCTTCTCATGTGCAGGATTACAGGCATGTACCACCTTCACTTGGCTGCACACATGGAGTTTTAAATTCCCTCACAGCCACGTTATTTTTAAAAATGTAAAACGTAAATGAGATTAACAATAATTATTTAGGAATTATGATCCTTTCAGCATATAATCAAAATCTTAAATTTTTAATGAGATTTTCACATTTTTTGTAGTAGGTCTTTGAAAACATCTGTGTATTGTACACTTGTGTCACATCTTTCTTCAGAACAGCCACATCTTAAGTGCTCACTAACCAAAAGTATATCATATTGGATATATTGGAAGGCATAGTTCTAGAATCTTCTCTGCCAAGCTGAGCCCTAATTATACAAGGAAGCACACTCCTTAAATCCCCAGAGTACAGCTAGTCTGAGTGCCATAATGAATCCAAGGTTAACTATTATAACACAGAAAAGAGAGACAAAATTCGCATCATCAGGGCTGGAGAGATGGCTCAGCAGTTAAGAGCACTGACTGCTCTTGCAGAGGACCCAGGTTCGGTTCCCAGTGCCCACATGGCAGCTACAAACTGTCCTTAACTCCAGTTCCAGGGGAATCCAAAGCCCTCTTCTGACCTCCGCAGCATTGCACGACACAGGTGCACTCACATACATGCAGGCAATATACTCATACACATAAAAATAATAAAATATATTTTTTTAATTCACATCAGCCAGGTGTGGTGGCGCACACCTTTAATCCCAGCACTTGGGAGGCAGAGGCAGGCAGATCTCTGAGTTCAAGGCCAGCCTGGTCTACATAGTGAGTTCCAGGACAGCTAGGGCTACAGGAAGACCCTGTTTCAAAAAGACAAAAAAAAAAAAAAAAATTCACATCATCCCTCTTCCTCCAGAAAGTCCTCCTGCCTAAACCATGACCGCCTCCTTGTCCGTAGGACCAGCCTCTCTTGGTAACAGAGGACCTTTTTGGCCTGGTGGCCACTGCCCACTGTCAAAATGTGAACCCCACCATTCTGTAGAAAGAGAAAACATGACCCCTCACTTCTGCCCTTCCTCAGATAGGTCCAGGATACAACTTCATTCTGTGTTTTAACGCCAAAGGTCATCTTGCAGTCCCTAGGAAGAGGAGTTTCAGTTCCTGCTCTCAGTACTCTTCCAGATAAGATCTGTGCTATGCCATAGCCCAGTCACGAGCCTATGGAGGGCTGGCAAGATGGCTCAGTGGGTAAAGCCACTTGTCACCAACCCTGGTCATCTAAGTTCCATCCCCAGGAGGGTAGAAGGAGAGAATAGATTTCCACAAGCTGTCCTCTGACCGCCACAGCTACAATGTGGCACATGCACACATCCTGGTATAAATAAATAAATGTAATTTTTTAAAGAACCTGTGGAATGGGGCTAGAGAAATGGCTCAGAAGTTAAGCACACTGGTTGGTCTTGCAGAGGACCTAGGTTTGAGTCCCAGTACCCACATGGTGGTTAACAACCATCTGTAACTCCAGTTCCAGGGCATCCAATGCCCTCTTCTGACCTCCTCAGGCATTGCACAACATGAGTGCACCTACCTACATGCAGACAATACATTCATGCACATAAAAATAAAATAAAAGCCTGTGGAAGGGACTGGAGAGATGGCTCAGCAGTTAAAAACACTGACTGCTCCTGCAGAGGACCTGGATTTGGTTCCCAGCACCCACATGGTGGCTATGACCATTCATAACTCCAGTTCCAGGAGCTCTAATGCCTTCTTCTGGCCTCTGTGGGTATTGCATAGATGGGTGCACTCACATGCAGGCAAAACACTGATACATATAGGATAAAAAAATTTTTAACCTGATGGCAAAGTTACTGGTAACCAAACACAGCAAGGGTCACCAAGCAGTGACCTCCAGCTGGACCACCAGGAGAAGACATGCCTAGGCTGAAAGAGCCATCACCACCTCACCATTGAGACATTGCTTACCCATCTCTCCAGCTGTGGCTTGCTCTCTTAGAGCAGGAGCCTCTTTTCTGCTTTGATCCGGGGTAGGTGTGTCCCCACATTCCATATCTTGCCCAGGCTAGCTCAAACTCCTGGGCTGAAGCAATTCTCCTGCACCTGCCTCGTGAGTCATGTCAGTTGTGGTCTTCCAGAAGGCAAAGGTCTAATCTGGATCTGAGCAACCTGCCTGCTTCATCTCTGTGCCACTCTCTGTGAGCTAAGGCCCTTTTGATCACAGCCCTAGTCATGCCCCAGGTGACCCTCCACAGCCTCCAGCCAACATGCCAGAGCACCAGCTGCTCTCGGAGAGAACCTAGGTTCGATTCCCAGCACCCACCTGGTGGCTAATACCCATTTGAAACTCCAGTTACAGGGGATCCTCCTTTGTCTGACCTCCATGGGCATCGCATAACACGGGTGTACTTATATACATGCAGGCAATACATTCATACACATAGAATAAAAATAATAAATAAAATATTTTCAAAGACTTTCGCCTTTCCAAGGGATGTTTTGTTTCCTCTTCGTGGCAATTCCAAGCCCATCATCCATGCTCCACAAATATGTTTGAACTAGAAAATGATGTATCTTCAGACATGCAATGGAAGAGGGGAAATCAGTCTGTTTCTTTCTTTTTGTTCTTTATTTATTTATTTATTTATTTATTTATTTATTTATTTATTTATTTGAGTTTTTGAGACAGGGTCTCCCTGTAGCCCCAGCTGGCCTGGAACTCGCTATGTAGACCAGGCTGGCCTCAATCTCACAGAGATCCACCTGTCTCTGCCTCCTAAATGCTGGGATTAAAGGTGTGCACCACCACACTAGACTTCTTTTTTTTTTTAAGATTTATTTTTATTTATGTGTATATGTGGGGGTTGGGGTCATGTGCACATTAGTGCAGGTGCCCAAGGAGGCCAAAAGAGGGCCTCCGATTCCATGGAACTGGAGTTACAGGAGGTGGTAAGCTGCCTCACATGAGTACTGGGAAGCAAACTCAGGTCCTCTGGACGAGCAGCAAGGGCTCTTAAAAGCTGAGCCATCTCTGCAGCCCCTCCTTTTTTATCCCCTTTATTTAATTTATTTTTGCAGAGAGAACATAGATTTATTAAAGAAAAGTAAGAAAGAATTCACAAGAATGGGGGAGGCTCCAAGGGACGAGTATTCTCTTTTTCTTCTTTTCATTTTTGATACTGGGGATCGAATCCAAGGTTTCCACATGTCATACAAGAGCTCTACCACCAAGCTGTACCTCAGCTCCAGCCAATCTCTTTTCTTCCTTCCTTCCTTCCTTCCTTCCTTCCTTCCTTCCTTCCTTCCTTCCTTTTTCTTTTTTCTGAGACAAGGTCTCTAGCACAGGCCAGCTTCAAACTCCCTATGCAGCAGAGGATGATCTTGAACTTCTGATCCTCCTGCCTCCACCTCCCAAGAACTGAAATTACATACATGCAGCATACATGCAATGCCGAGAGCTGAGCTCAAGGCTTTGTGCATGCTAGCAAGCATTCTGTAAACTAAGTCCCCCGGCCCCAGCACTTGTTAAACACTAAGTATGCTTTTGTCCAGTCCCATTTTTTTTTCTTGAGACAGGGTCTCACTATGTAGCCAGGGATGGCCTCACACTTCCAGTCCTTCTGCCTCGGCCTCCCACTGCAATTATAGGCTTGCACAGTTCTGTTTTAGCGTGCCATATGTCTCACTAGAATCTTACTTGCAAGCAAGATGCCTGTAGGATTTCACAAAGCCCTGGAAGGCAGAAGAGCAGGATGTGGAAGGAACTCTGCATAGCTCAACATGTGCTCGGAGGAAGGCATCTCTGTCATGCGAGATTCATTCACCCATCCGGTCAACATGTGCTCGGAGGAAGGCATCTCTGTCATGCGAGATTCATTCACCCATCCGGTCAATCCGTATTTTCCCCCTCAGCACTTGCTGAGCATCTACTGTGCAGGAAACTAGAACAATGCTCTGATTTTTCACCTAAAACAAGACATTTGTGAAAGGAGAAGGGACCTTATGACTAATGACCCTGCCAGGACCACAGCTGAAACTAGAACTGGGATGTCCGCCGTCCCTGTGAGACGATCTTGTGCTTCAAGGAGCCGACAGCTGTCAGTCACACAGAGAAGCAGACTAGGGAGGAGGCACCTGGCAAGTCTGCTGAATCAAAGAATGAATGGGGCATAAAAAGCTGTGCAATCGCCGGGCATGGTGGTGCACGCCTTTAATCCCAGCACTAGGGAGGCAGAGGCAGGCGGATCTCTGAGAGTTCGAGGCCAGCCTGGTCTACATAGTGAGTTCCAGGACAGCTGGGGCTACAGGGAGACCACATACACACACACATATACACAGACATACATACACACATCCATTCACAGACACACATACACAGACACACACATACACACACACATATACACAGACATACATACACACATCCATTCACAGACAGACACACACACACACACACAGACACACACACACAGATACACACACACACACAGACACACAGACACACACAGACACACACAGACACATAGACACACAGACACACAGACACAGACACACAGACACAGACACACACACACAGACACACACAGACACACACAGACACATAGACACACACACACAGACACACAGAGTAGCCCCCACACACACACAGACACACACATACAGACACACACAGACACACACAGACACAGACATACACACACACACACACACACACACACACACGTTCCGTTGGCTAGTTGGTAATCACTGTGACTGCTCTGTGCATGCAGTAAACTTGTCAGCTGTTTCTCCAACCAATCTTTGTTCATGTCCATGAACTTTCAAAGGACAAGAAGGGGGTTGCCTGGAGAGTTGGCTCAGTGGTTAAGAGAACCGGCTGCTCTTGTAGAGGACCAGGATTTGGTTCCTGACACCCACATAGTGGCTAACAACGGTCTATAACTCCAGTTCCAGGGGGATCTAACACCTTCTTCTGACCTCCACAAGCATTGAGGACCGTGGTGCATTTATATACATGCAGGCAAAACACTCATACACAGTGCCCTCAGAGGCCAAAAGAGGGATGCGTTGGGTCCCCTGGAACTGGAGTTTCAGATGGCTGTAGCTGCCATGTGGGTGCTGGTTACCAAACCTGAGTCCTCTGCCAAAGCAGCCAGTGCTCTTAACCTCTGAGCTATCTTTCACCCCCACTTCTGGGGTTTTGTTTTTTGGGTTTTTGTTTTGTTTTGTTTTGTTTTGGTCTTTTTGAGACAGGGTCTCCCTGTAGCCCCAGCTGGCCTGGAACTTGATAAGTAGACCAGGCTGGCCTCAAACTCACAGAGATCCACCTGCCTCTGCCTCCCAAGGCCTGGGATTAAAGGCGTGCACTACAAGCCCGGCCCCACTTCTGTTTTTGAGACATGCTGTCTCACTGGGACCTGGCGCTTGCCAATCAGGCTAGGCTAGCTGGCCAGTAAGCCCAGGAATCTGTGTCTCTGCCTCCCCAATGTGGGGACTATAAGTGGACACTCAGCTTTTTACACGGGTTCCAGGGATTGAACTCAGGTCCTCATGCTTGCAAGATAAACATTTTACTGACTGGGTTATCTCCCCAGGCCCAGGATACCCATTTTTAAGAGACTTCCCAAGGAATGCTCATATCCCATTTAGTTATTTTAGAATAGATAAAATGAAACAGCTGTGTGTAGCAACATCACAAAATGTCAAGACACAGGGAGAAATGGAAAAGTGGCAGGCAGGGCTGGAGAGATGGCTCAGCGGGTAAGAGCACTGACTGTTCTTGCAGAAGACCCGGGTTTGAATCCCAGCACCCACATGGCAGCTAACAACTGTCTGTAACTCCAGTCCCAGGGGATCCGACAGCCTCTTCTGTCCTCCATGGGAATTGCACAACACAAGTGCACTTACCTACATGGAGGCAATACACACATACACATAAAATAAAAATAATAAATAAAATTTTTTTAAAAAGCAAAAGTGGTAGGCAGCGCAAAGTGCACAGCACTGTTTGGAGAGGACAGGAAACAAAGCCATGGGTTTCTGAAGAAACATACATATATACCACATGTGTATACTCATGTGTGTATTGTATATGTCTGTGTGCATATGTGTGTATAATTCTGCATGTACATGTGGAGGCCAGAGGTCGACACTGGGATGTCTTCCTCAATTGATTCTCCACCTTTTAAAAAGATTTTTTATTGTATTTGATTATTGTGTGCATACGTGTGGACGTCAGAGGACCACCTTTGGGAGTGGGTTCTCCCTTCCCACAGGGATTGAACTCAAACCATCAAGCCTGGCAGCAAGCAACTTTATACTTTGAGCCATCTTGCTGGCTTTAGTTTTTGAGACAGTCTCTCACTGACCCTGGAACATGCTGTTTGGGCTAGGCTGGCAACCCAGTAAACCCCCAAGATCTGCCCATCTCAGTCACCCAGGCTGCAGTTAGCAGTGAGCATAGCCATGCCTATTTTTTTATGGGTGTTGGAAATCTGAACTCAGATCCTCATGTTTGCACAGCACATTATCCATTGAACCATCTCCCTGGCCCGACATGTGTATGTTTTAACGATGGTTTAAAGCTGCCTGAATTCCTTAGCATTTTATTTATGCTGAAGTCATTCCATCCATTAGCATAAGCCGTTTCCCTTAATGGATACAACCCTCCTTTCCTCCTTTCCCTAGCTCGGTTTCCTAGTGCCATGAGAACTCCTATAGACGCTGATTGCCCAGTCTTCCTCCCTTGTGGCCTAATGATTCTTCCTTTCATTTTACACATCAGGAAACTACTGCACAGAGAGGTTTAATAACTTACTCAAGGTCACACAGTCAATAATTGGTAACACAGAGCTTGCACTCCCAAAACCACATGCTGGACCATTCCACTTCTCTCCCTAAAAGGTAGACTTGCCTTTAAAGATCTACTTCTCTGACCTATTTTGCTTCCAATCATCTGACATCCAGCCATTACTACCAACAAATATTTGCTATTATTCATTTTTACATTTCACTTGCATGCCTCTTGTCTGTGTTTTTAAAACTGGAAGATCAAAATTCAAATTCAGTCAGAAGGAGTTCAATAGCGTGGAATGCACTGTGTTTACAAAGGGCATGCCCACGCACACCCGGAAGATCAAATTAACTGCTAATTTGAGAATATGCTGCAGCTATGGCAGCCAAGTGGGCGTGTGAATGCGGCTAACAGGATGGAGAGGGTCTAAATTTATGTGTGTGCATGGTTCTATAGGTGGGTGATGGTCCCCAGGCCCTGAACCAGTTGCTAAGTCCCAGAAGCTGAGGTGATCTCAACTATGTGAAATGCAGTTGGAGCTGGAGAAGGGATAGAGCGTGACTGCTCCAAGAGTTCCATAGAGACTGCTCATGAAACTCAAGAAACCTGTAGCATACGTAGCCTTGATCCCACTCAAAGCAAGTATTTTGAGAAGTCTAATTATATGGTAGGGTTTGTATGGGATGAAAGAAGGGGGTTTAGATAAGCCCTTTCTAAGGTCAGGTTGGCAACAGCACCTGCTAGGGAGTCCTCGGCAAAGCTGTGAGTCAGGGGTGCCCTCTGCAGGCAGAGCAGAGTGCTTGCATCTACCACATTCCTTGAAGAGCACAAAAGCCCACAGCCCAGACATAGCCCCACAGAAGACCTTACCCATCCAGCTATGTGACCTGGGTGAGTGATTGGCCCTTTCTGAGGCTCAGGAGCCTCAGCAATAAATGAAGACCCATGCCGAGCATGGTGGTGCACACCTTTAATCCCAGCAGAGGCAGAGGCAAGCAGATCTCTGTAAGTTCAAGGCCAGCCTGTCTATATAGCGAGTACCAGGCCAGCTGGGGCCACAGGGAGACCTTGTCTCAAAAAGACCTAAATAAATAAATACCCATAATCCCCACCCTCTGGTTTGCGATTATAGAGCAAATGTAGTCAAAGGGGTTTGCTTAGGGCCCAGTACCCAGCAAGCCTGGCAAGTGTGACTGCCGGTAGCCACAACAGCAGCCTCCCCATCACCATCACCAGCATCATGAGCGTGTGTAGCCCTGAAATCATTCATTCCTCTGAAAAGCGTAAGCGATGTGCGAGCCAGGGCAGGGCACCCTGGGAAGAAGGATGGAACCTAGCCTCTGGCAGAGCTAATGATGGCGAGATTGGACGAGAGAGAGAACCAACGGTGTGCTGCTCCATAGCTGGGACTAGGAAGGGTGCGTGCGGCTGCCGGGGAAAACAGCGGAGGCGTCCTGCAGGATGTGGAAGCGAGATGGGGCACTCACAGACCGTGGGGTGAGACCACACGCCCTCGGGGTGCGAGCGAAAGCTAAGGAAGACTGTGGGAATGACAGGTGTTATGAAAAGTCTTTTTGTAAGTTGCTCCCTTCCTGTCATATAAACCAAACAAAACTCAAGATAAAAATGTGTTATGCCGGTTTGTTGATCTCCTGTCAGGACCACAAGACCCTGATATAGGCAGAGTGGGTCAAACAGGGAGTGGGAAGGGGAAAATTTAGTGACAGTCTGGCAAAGATGCCACTCCACTTGGTGCCCTAGCCAAGAAGAGAGGGATTCTCTGAGATATAGGCCAGGCTTGGGGTGGGGGCAGGAGCCTGGGGCCAGGGGGTAGTTGACATTTGCTCTGTCAACTGACTCTAACTCTGGAATTGCTGACTTTCACCCCAGCTTCTCTCTAGAGTCCTATGATACCTAATGACAGTGCACCCTAGAAGTAAACCAGTCCAGCCAGAGAGCTGGGACGTTCCCGGAGGAGCCAGACACCTGCCAATCTTAGTGAGCCACAGGCCTGCTTGGATGATCAATCCATGGAAAGGGCCCCTCCTGCGGCAGAGGAAGAGAGGGAGATGCTGGCTGTCAGGACTCGGGCCCAGCCTCTCCATGTGGGGTCTCCTGCTTTGTAAGGAGGGGCACTTGACCAGATGGAGGTCTGGGTGGTGGTTGCCTGGTCACCCCATGCTCTTCTCCATCCCTGTCCACCCAAGCTATCTCTTTCCTACTCTGTGCCCTGAAGATGTACCCAATGCCCTGATGTACACTAAAAGTTCTCTGCAGGGAAACAAACAAGGGCTAATAAGGCTAAGGTACAATGGAGATTACAAAAAGGAGTCAAGGGATGGGGGTGGGGATATGGCTCAGGGGTAGAGCACCTGCTTAGCATGCACAGGTCCCTGGGTTCAGTTCCCAGTATTCCTGAAGAATATTGTCTCTCTTCAAAATGTTGCTATCCTATCATCATGAATTTTTAAAGACAATATTCATCCCAAATTCTGCCCCCAGTCATGGCACAGCACTGGAGCACTGAATCTCCACCCGGCTCCCTGTTCTAACTACCCACCTGCCCCTCAGTCTCTTGCTTCTGCAAGGAATAAAATCAACTCATCTTCATTCCTCATTCCCACATTCAGCCAGCCTAGTTGATTGCATACCTACTGTGTGCTGGATCCCAAGCCAGTCACCTTGGAAATGATGAATTTGTTCATCCACTAAGTATTTATTAACCACTTACTGAATATGGACCACTGATCCAGGCTTAGGACATGGCAGTGAACAAGACACATGACCTTGGCATGGAAGTTTCTGACAATAAACACATTCATAAAAAATTCAAAAGTCAAAGAGAAGTCCCAGCACTCAGGAGGCAGAGGCAGGTGGATCTCTGTGAGATCAAAGTCTACATAACAAGTTCCAGGTCAGTTGGGGCTACAGGGAGACTCTGTCTCAAAAAGACACCCCCCCCAGAAAAAACAGGTTTTGTGTTGGGCTGGGCATGGTGGGGCATGTCTTTGATCCCAGCACTCAGGAGGCAGTGGCAAGCAAATTTCTGTGAGTTCCAGGCCCTCCAGGGCTAATAGTGAGACCCTGCCTCAAAACCCACCAAGAACAACAACAAAAAAGGTTATGTGTGATGATGTTAAGGCAGAAGGAACACTAGTTTGAGGCCAGCTTCTATAGCAAGGCCCTGTCTCAAAATAAAAGAAGAAAGAAAGAGAGAAAGAGAGAGAAAGAAAGAAGAAAGGAAAAAGAAAAAGAAAGAAATTCAGAACAGACTTACAGATAGCAACAGATTTGGTAAAGAAAATAAAGAGTCCAGGCCTTTAAAATGACCCAATCTGGGGCTGGAGAGATGACTCAGTGGTTAAGAGCACCACCTGCTCTTGTAGAGGACCTGGGTTTGGTTCTCAGCACCCACATAGTGGCTAACAACCATCAGTAACTCCAGTTCCAGGGGATCCAACACCCTCTTTGTCCTCCAAGGGCACTGCACAACACAGGTGCACTTACACACATAAAGGCATAATACTCATACACATAAAATAAAAATAAATAATAAAAATTAAATGTCCCAGTCTGGTGATAAAGGTGTTTAAATGGGATATTATTAAACAAGGTATGAATTGTACTGCTGGCTGTGTAGAGGGTATTTTGTTGGGAGTAGTCAGGGACTCATTTTCTAAGGAGGAGAAATCTCAAGAATGAAAAATGGTTATGTGGAGGAGGAAAGACCCAGACAAATACCCCACACCTGAATCCCAGCACTCTGGAGGTCAAGGCAAGGAGGATCAGAAGTTCTGGGCCAGCCTGGGATACATAATAATAAGACTTTATCAAGAGATAAATAAGGGAGGAAAGGACACTCCAGATCCAAGATGTGAAGCTGGGCAAAGGCACAGGGGTGGGCAGTGAGGAAGGAGGGATCAGTACGGGCCTCATCTCAGCGGCAGACAGAACTGGAGGGGACACCGAGGGGCTGGAGACTGTGATGGCAGGAGGCAGTTGGAGGATGTGGAAGGAAAGCAGGATCATGAACGACACTGTCTTTCTAACATGGAGGCCAGTGGATAGTGGTACTGATGAAGGTAGAAATGGACATCTCAGGCCTCAGGTGGTACGTGAGGTTTGAGACGGTCTGAGTTTTAAGAGACTCCTGATGGAGATCGAGGGCAGCCTGGATACAGGGAGAGGATCAGCCAAAGAGCTGGAAGAGAGCTACAGCCCCTGGGCCAAACAGAAAAATGCTGAATTGTTGAGAAAGCTTCAGAGCCCCACCACAGGGATCCACTGGCGTGAAGTAGACTTGTCTTAAGGGAAATAAGTCTTCCAGACAGACCATTTGATATTTCCCCTTAAATCCAACCTCCTTGATCCTCTGCCTAGTATAAGCCAGTCAGGTTACCCCAAATTACAAGATACAAGAACACAGGTGACTGTGCAAATGACAAATGATACAGCATTATGCTTTTTCTTTCTCTTTTGGGGGTGAGGAGGGGGAAGAGGTAGAACCTTGCCACATAGCCCAGGCTCAACTGGAACCAGCAATCCTCCTCCTGAGTGCTTAGACTACAGTCCTGAGCCATCAAGCATAGATTGATACTTACGTTTGCTCTGGGGGAAGAAAGAGTTCCCAATGGAGAATTCCCACCCAAAGTTGCCCAGGTCTCCTAGTATTCAAAGACTCAAGAGTCTGTAAATCGGGACAGTTATTCCAGCTAAAGAGGGTTGTCAGGACGATCAGAGGAGACTGTTGATATAAACACATTTGCAAGCGATGAGGTGAGGTTCCATATAAACACAGCGCCTCCAGCAGAATGTCTGGTGAAAAGCAATATATCACTCTCTGCACTAATGGAAACAAACAAATCAACTAACCCCAAACCCTAGGGTCTTACGGTAAGGACACCTTGGAAAGAGAAGTCAGGAGCAGCCAGGAAAACCTCTAAGTCCTATGGCAGCCGTGCCTTTCTGGAATCCCAAAGTTCAGGGCGGAGGTAGAGTCACCCAGGAATGTATTATTCTTCCATAACACTGAGCTCCCCAAATCCCCATGAAGCCCAGGAATGACGTGACTGCAGGGTGTGTGGGCACACTGGCACCAAGAGCCCCTCCATAAATCAAGGTCTCACTTCTGCTGGCCACAGACTGCTTTTTCCAAAGTGATCTGGGTAAAGTTAAAGGGTAGCCATTTATCTTAGTAGGTAGCAAATGCCTTTGACATGAAAGAACACTAAAAATGCTAAGGGAACCAGTTCTCTAGAAATATATCTTGTGCATACTCAGGTGGAGTTACAAAGAAAGCGACAGTTTTCCTACAACTTTGCCAATTTGAGTGGCCCCAGAGGACCCTTGGGGCCGACTGGAAGAGTCTATTCCAGTGCTGAGGCAGCCCCAGTGAAAAGTCAAGGTGACCTCCTCCTTGTCATCAGTTACCCCCAAGACAGCCATGGTAATACAGACTTTTAAGTAAATTGGCCCAGCTCCCTACTGAGTTAGGCACTCTAGGTCAAGATGGAAAAGGACTGGTCCTAAGTCATATGGCCTTGAGGAGTGCAGTCAAGGTGAGATCCAGGGGTTCAGACCTCACCATATCCCCTTTAATGGGGCTACCTGGCAGAGTATCTGGGTTCATGTCAAGGTATCCAGAAACTTGGCCCCAACCATTTCTCTTTTTAAGATTTTTTTTTAATTTTATTATTTTTATTTTATGTGTGTGTGTGTGTGTGTGTGTGTGTGTGTATTGCCTGCGTGTAGATAAGTGCACCCGTGCCCATGGAGGTCAGATGGTATCAGATTCTCCTGGAACTGGAGTTACAGATGGTTGTTAGTCGCAATGTAGATGCTGGGACTCAAACCCAGGTCCTCTGCAAGAGCAGCCAGTGCTCTTTGCTGCTGAGCTAACTCTCCAGCCCCTAAAATATTTTTTAAAGAAACCATCCGAGTGGTGGTTTTTTGTTGAGTTGTTAGCTGCCATGTGGGTGTTGGGATTCAAACCCAGGTCTTCTGCAAGAACAACCAGTGTTCTTAATTGATGCAGCCATCTCTCCAGCCCCAAGATATTATTATTATTTTTTATTTTACAGTATGAGTGTATTGCCTGCATGTATGTAAGTGCACCCATGTCATGCAATGCCCAAGGGGGCCAGAAGAAGGCGATGGATCCCCTGGAACTGGAGTCACAGATGGTTGTTAGCGGCCATGTAGGTGCTGGGAATGGAACCCAGGTCGTCTGCAAGAGTAGCCAGGGCTCTTAACTTAACCACTAAGCCATCTCTCAACCCCCTCAACCATTTCTTTGGTTTCCTCTGGTCATCTTGATTTGACTGGAAGCATCTAAGTGAGCTGGAGTGAGGAAACTAAAGACTCCAAAAGGTGCCTTTCCTTTGCCTAAAGCAGACAGAGAAAATCATTCCTTCTGGGAACAGGGGACCTGCAAAGTCACCGACCCATGTGAACAGCTGGGGTTCCTGAAGAGACCAAATGACTTGGAGCACTAAGGCCACACCTCCCCAAGATAATCAAACTCCCAGAGTCAGGAAGATTCTATGAGAACCCATAGAGAGTGCTGGAAAAGCAGATCAGATGACTAAAGTGGAAACTTAAAAACAAAACAAGGGTTGGGGTGTTTGTCTAGCATGCATAAAACCCTGGGTTCCATTCCCAGCACGGCATAAATCAGGCATGGTGGTGCTACCTGCATTCCCAACCCTTGGCAGGTAAGGGCAGGCAGATCAGAAGTCCAAGGTAAGCTATATCACCCCTACTTTAGGGCCAAAAGAACTGTACGTCTCAATTGCCTATTTGCACATTAGAGACGAATTTGGCAAGTGGCTGGCTCACTCATAGGGACATCCCAGAGCCTGGACCCAACCACGTAACAGGTACTCTCACACGTTTTTTGTTTTGTCAATAGTTTCTTTTGTTTTGAGGCTGGATCTCTATATCCCAGGCTGGCCTCCAACTCACTATGTAGCCAATGATAACTCTAAGCATCTGATTCTCCTGCCTCTACTTCTCAAGTGTACAGGTATGCAGTCTAAGTACATATTTATGAATAAGTAAGTGCATGTCATGTTTGTTTTCACTGTGTCCCAATTTACCCACAATTGAGGGGGTCCTTTAAACTCAGAGCTAAAATCTGGTCAGAGAAGAGTCAGAGGGACTGGAGAGATGGCTTGGTGGTTAAGAGCACTGGCTGCTCTTGCAGAGGACCCAGGTTCAGTTCCGAGCACCCACATGGTAGCTAACAACCATCCATAACTCCAGTCCCAGGGGAATCCAAAGCCCTCTTCTGACCTGCATGAGCACTGCACAATATGGGTGCACTTACAAGGAGGCAATACACTCATACACATAAACTAATAAATAAAAGGCAGTACACTCGTACACTTAAAATAAAAATAAATAAAAATATTGGGGGCTGGAGAGATGGCTCAACAGTTAAGAGCACTGGCTGCTCTTGCAGAAGATGGGGTTTGAATCCCAGCATCTACATGGTGGTTAACAACCGTCCATAACTCCAGTTCCAAGGGACCCTACGTCTCTTCTGACCTCCGTGGGCACTGCACGACAGGGGTTGCACTTACCTACATGCAGGTAATACGCTCATACACATAAAAAAAAATAATAAACTTTTAAAATTTAATTTTTTATTGAGCTTCTATGTTCTCATACGACAGTTCTCAATTAAACCCAGACCCCCTCCCCCAAAATATAATTTTTTTTAAAAAAAGAAGTCAGAGATGACTGACTTCTGAGGTGTTAAAATCTCTGCAGTAATAGAAATGGGAAAGCTCCCCGCTTCCTCGGCTTAGTCCCGCCCCTTCTAGGCCTCCCGTCAGCCGGAGGCTCAGACTCCAGAGAAGGTCACCTTAGGAACCCGAGGCCTAGTGGACCTGCATCCTGCTGGCGCTACTACGCATGCGCACCTTCGGTCGGCCCGCCTGGGAAACCGGAAGTCGCTTCCCCCTCAGCGGCGCTGCGGTGGCTAACGGATCTGGGGATGGGGGGGCGGTGGCTCAGCACCGCGGTGTCCGACGGGATGCCGGCTGGTAAGGGGTGTGGCTGACGTCAGATGCCAAGATGGCGGCGGCGGTCGGGGTCTCCTTGAGGTGCGGCTTCCCGGCCGCGGCTGTCGGCGGAGTCGGCCTGCAGGTGAGCCCCGGGGCCGGGGGCCGGTGGGGAACCGTGCCCGTCGCCGAGGCCGCCTGAGAGGTAGAGGCCGCGGAGGGGCGAGGGGTCCGGGGACCGGGTTCGAGGGCAGGTGCGGCTGCTCCCGGCATCTGTGCTAACTCCTTCCGGTCTGAAGGCGTCCTGCGCCTGCCAAGGTGAGCGGAGAGGTAGGCTCGGATGGAGGACTCGGATTGCTCAGGGTCACCTGACCACATAAGAGCCAGACCCTGGACTCGGCCAGGTCGTACCCCAGGGTAGCCCGCGGAGGGCACCTGCCGGTCTCTGGCGGGAGGGGACCCGGACCGCGGCCCAGGGATCTGTGCGGGCCAGACGGGGTTTCCCTGGTGCTGATCCTGGAAGAGCGAGTGATCCTGAGCTCGCGCCGCTGGCACGCGCCGTTGTGGGTAGGGCCTGGGGCCAGCCTCGTCTCCACCTCGGCTTCCCCACACGCCTTTTGTCCTTGGGGAACGTTCACCGTGCTCATCTGCTTTCTCAATGGGAGCCTCACTAAAGGAACTAAGGGTTTACTACTCCCTCTCTAGTCCCTTTACACTTCTGTGCTCGACAGCCTCAAGATAGGCAACAGCAATTCTGACCTTTTTAGAGACTAGGAAAAATATATGAAAAACTCCGTAGCATACATGTTGGCACTTGGTCTGTATACCTAGTACTCCGGAAGAGAGGCAGGCAGATCTCTGTGAGTTCCAGGCCAGCTGGGGCTACTGGGAAACCCTGTCTCAAAAAAAAAAAAAATTATTTTTTTCTTCCTTTGGTATTGACTTCGATCTGTCAATCTTAAGTACCTGCTGTGACTGTATTACACAGTACAAGGCCTTGTGAAATTGACAAATAATTTACTCTGCACCTTTGAATAGGAGGGTTAGTCAGGTGCACTAACACACACACCTGTAGTGCCAGCACTCAGGAAGTTGAGGCAGGAAGATCAAGAGTTCAAGATCTTCCTCAGCTGCATATTGATTTTGAGACCAGCCTGCGCTGTTTAGGACCCTGTCAGAAAAACAAGGGGGAGGGGCTGCAGCAGGTGTTTACCAGAACCCCAGACTGTTGTCCTCTAAGCCTTCAGTTAATGACCTTGTTTACAAGTCTCTTTGCTGAGGTAGCAGTTATGTTGTAAGATCCCCCTCCAGTAGGAGTGAGTTCTAAGGCTCACGCCGGTCATCCTAGAACAAATCAAAGAAAAGACTTTTCATAGGTTGGTGGTGTGATTTCAGGAGAGGCCTTTGCCCGCCTTTCCAAGGGCAGCAAAAATCAAACGAGCCCTTCTCCCTGTGGGAATACATTTTTACCCAAAGGACAGTACCCAAAGAACCCATAATGAGCTGGATGTGTTATTGTAGGTAATGGGTTCAGTTCAGGTTCTGAATTTTCTGTGCATATGGTCTGCACCCCTGGACCACAGTTCTGCCTGTAGGTATTTAACTGTAATATATTAACTGTTAATAGCATGGCCTTGTTTCTTCATCTGGACTGTGAACTTTAGGAGGACAAAAACCATCTTTTATGATTGTGTATTTCGCTGTCCTAGGTCTATAGACACAGGGCTTTGAATACCTACCTGCCAGTCAGAAATATTGCCGACATTGGAAAGCAGAAATAATTTTCTGGGCTACAATAGGAGTTTGACCTGCCACTTAATGGAGTAGATATTAATACTAGCCCTCCCCTTTGAAAAGGAGGGAATAGAACCAGAGAGATTAAGTAATCACTGAAGAATACACATACACACATACACATAAAATACACATAAAATTAAATTTAAAAAAAAAATCCAGCCAGCAGCATGCTTCTGTGCTTACCAGGAGAATTTCTCAAAACATTGTGAAACTTAACCCCAAAATTGCTTTCTCCCATTTTTGTCTTCAAACCATCCTAATCACTGCTTCACAGAAATTGCTTATGTCCAGGTTAGCGGTGACTTGCCACATTAACTCCAGTGGTCAGCTGGGGAAGGTGACCCTTGTCTATAATCCCAGTACTCTAGTGGCTGAGGCAGGAGGTTCACAAGTTTGAGGCCAGCCTCAGCTACATGTTGAGATCTGTCTCAAAAAAAAAAAAAATGTGTGTGTGTATAATACATATCCATACAGTGGTCAAACTGTATGCTCCTGGTTTTGTTTTGTTTTAATTTATATGTATGAGTATATTGTCTGCATGTGTGTTGTGCTGGATCACTTTAGTGTCAACTTGATACACCTGGTTTGAGGGAGCCTCAATTTGGGGAATTGCCTCTATTGGACATGGCCTATGGCCATGTCTGAAGGGCATCTTGATGAGTGATGTGGGCGGGCCCAGCCCACTGTGGGTGGTGCCACCCCTGGGCAGGTAGTCCTGCGTTCCATAAGAAAGCAGGCTGATCAGGGGCCAAGGGAGCAAGCCAGTAAGCAGCGTTCCTCCGTGGCCTGTGCTCCAGCTCCTGCCTCCAGGTTCCTGCCCTGAGTTCCTACCTTGGGCTCCCTGATGAACTGCGACCTGGGAGAAGTAAGACACATAAATCCTTTCCTCCCCAAGTTGGTACTGGTCAGAGTGTTTTGTCACAGCAATGAAGAAACAAACTATGACATGTGTAAATGCACCCATGTCATACAGTGCCCGAGGAGGTTAGAAGAGGGCGTTGGATCCCCTGGAACTGCAGTTATGGACAGTTGTTAACTGCCCTGTGAATGCTGGGACTCAAACCCGGGTCCTCTGGAAGAACAGCAAGTATTCTTAACCACTGAGCCATCTCTCCAGTCCTGTCTCCTGGTTTCTTGTAATATTTTCTGTGCAGCATTTGACACTACAATTCACTCCTTCCTCAAAACACTTCTTACCCAGCTTCTAAGACATCCCAGTCTCCAGATGTGTCAGCTCTTTATTGCTATGACAAAATACCTAGGTGAAGAAGCTAAGGGAAGAAAGATTTGTTTTAGCTCATAGTTGGAGTAGTTCAGTCAGTTGGCTGACTCTGTGACTATAGACCTCTAAGACAGATCTTCATGGTGAAGGGAGGGCAGTACAGAGCTGCTCACTCCTGAGAGCAGAAGGGAACAGGCCAAAAGCAAGACCCTCCCTTGAAGGTCAGGCCCCCAGTGCTCTCCTCCAGTAGGGTCTCTTCTAATAGTCTGCTGAGCTTGGACGTACCAGTGCGTTGACCCACTGGCAACCTCATGGCCACTCCCTCTCGATGGCACTGCCTGATTTACTTGTCCTCTGGGTATATGTGATTCACTTCCTCACGTTCCTCCAGGTCCTTAACCCGCCTTTTGGAGGAACTCTTTCCTAGTGGGCTCATTTAGAACTCTATCATGGTAGCCAGGACCCCCAATACCCTTTCTTTTTGACTGTCATCACCTGACGTACTTTAAATTTTATTTGTGTGTTCTTCCTCCCACTCGCTGTGCAAGCTCCATGAGGTTGGGATGTGTGTCTGTTTTGTGCTTGATTCCCATGGTCTAGAGCAGTCCCTGGAATGGACTTAACGTGCTGAACAATCAAATGAATGTATGGTACCAGATCTGAGCCCGCCAGTGGAAAGATCGTGCCCAGGGAGTGAGTGCTTCCTGTGCACCTGCTGCCTTATAGTTTGTCCTTTTCTATATTGTATGGGTATTCTCCCCACTGGCATAGTAGCTAAAGGGTGGCCTTTGGCTTTTGGTTTTGCTGTTGAGAGAGGGTCTCACCCTGTAATCCAAGCTGGGCAGTCTTCGAACCTGTCTCCTGAGTGTTGGGATTATAGGCACAAGCCCTCATACCTAGCAAAAGGTTGGGTTTTGGAGTCATAGGACCTGTGCTGGCTCTATTGTATGATCTTTGTCCTTTTTCACTAAGAATAATAAATCACTCCTCATGGAGATGGTACAGAGATTGGAGACAATTTGGCACAGTGTCTGTGCATGGTAAGAGCTCAGTGAATAAAATCTAACACAAGGTTTTAGATTGTTCTGGGAATTTTTCAGTAGATCACAGATGCCTAAGCACTGTACAGGCCTCAAGAGAAGCAAGGGTTTTAGAACCATGGTCTTCTGCCTATTTTGATTCCAGGATCTTCCCTTTTTATGTTGGAAAGCTCCTGTATCAGTTTGACTTGGTTTGGGGATGGATTGTTTGTTTAAGACAGGGTCTCCCTGGAGCCCCAGCTGGCCTGGAATTCACTGTATAGACCAGGCTGACCTTCTCACAGAGATCCCTCTGCCTCTGGAGTGCTGGGATTAAAGGCGTGACCACCACACCAGGCTAGTCTGACTTTCTGTTACCCTGACAAATACCTGAGAGCTGGAGGGGAAGGTCTGCTGTGGCTCACAGTCTCAGGTTTCATTGCTGCTCCCTGGCTCCCTTGTTTCTGGGCCTGTGGGGACACTGAGCCTCCTGACAGGGTGGTGTAGCAGAGCAAAGCTGCTTTAAGGGATGGGACGGGCTATGTTCTTATTGTAAATACAACATTTTATTTATTAATACTTGGAGAATTTCATGCACGTATACAATGTATTTCAATCATATTCACCCATTCCCAACTTCATGTCTTTTAAAAATTAATAACCCTGGGGTCTGGAGAGATGGCTCAGTGGTTAAGAGCACTGACTACTCTTGCAGAGGACCCAAGTTCGAGTTTCAGCACTCACATGGCGGCTACGAACCATCCTTAACTCCAGTTCCAGGGGAATCCGAAGCCCTCTTCTGACCTGCGGCATTGCAGGACATGGGTGCACTCACAGACATGCAGGCAATGCACTCTTACACATAAAAAAATAAAAATAATAAAATATTTTTTAAAAAGAAAATTAATAACCCACCAAGTTCAATTTGTGCTGCCCATATGCTGGGAGGGGAGGGGCAGTCTTTTAAAACTTTATTGTGTGTGTATAAATGCCACAGCACACAAGGAGGGCAGGGGGTGACTTCAAGATCTGGTTCCCTCCTTCCACCTAGTTTAGGGTAGGGTCTCTGGTTTCTGAACCCTCCAGTTCTCAGGCTACCTGGTCTGCAGGCTTCCTGCTGACTCTGCCTCTACCCTGCTCCTCCTCATAAGAGTGCTGGGACTATAGGTGCCTGCTGCCACGGCTGCCTTTCCATCAGGCTTTTTACGTGAGTTCCAGGGATCAAACTCATGTCATAAAGCTTGCACTCTTGCCCTCGGAGCCATCTCTCCAGCCCCAGGCTGTACCCTTTAAAGGCATACCCCCAATGACATACTTCCTCCAACAAGGCCCCACCTCCTAATAATCTATTCAACTATGAAGTCATCAGCGGATGACTCATCCGTAACACAGTGGATTTTTTTTTTTTCTCATTGCAGCTGGTTTGTTTGTTAGTTTGTTTGTTTGAAGCAGGGTCTCCCTGTAGCCCCAGCTGTCCTGGAACTCACTATGTAGACCAGGCTGGCCTTGAACTCACAGAGATCTGCCTGCCTCCCAAGTGCTGGGACTACAGGCATGCGCCACCATGCCCGGCAACACAGTGGATTTTTATATTCAAACTATCACTTCCCCACCCAAATGCTATACAAAATATTTTTTTTAAGACCAAGTCTCACTTTGTGGCCCTGGCTGGCCTGGAACCACTATCAGGCTGGTCTTGAACTCATCGTGTATATAAGTGCACAGAGGCAATGCCCACAGAGGCCAGAGGACATCAATGTACAGTGCCCACAGAGGCTAGAGGACATCGTCTAATCCCCTGCAACTGGAGTTAAGGATGGCTGTTAGATGGGTGCTGGGAGCCAAACACTAGTCCTCTGCAAGAGCAGCCAGTGCTCTTAAGTGCGGATCTATTTCTCTCCACATCTTAATTTTTATCTTTTGAGAAGGTTCCACAACCAACTATAAGACTTTTTAAAAGATTTCTTGCTGATTCGTAGCCATGGATGGTGGTACATACATGTAATCCAAGCACTTGGAAGGTGAAGACAGGAGACTCTAAGCTTTAAGGTCATTCTTGGCTATATAGTAAATTGGAGGCCAGCTTGGGCTGTGATGCCCTCTCAAAAAAATCTACACACCTAGTGTAATACACACCTAATCCCTTTCTAAATATATACTTGATCAAATGTCTTTGTAGAGTGGGCATGAAGCAAGTATTTACGTATCAGAAGGAGGTGACAATCGTAGATCATCAGCCATCAGAGAACAGGCACGGTGGTGCATACCTGTAATCCCGGCACTTGGGAGTTGGAGAAGTGGAGGCAGGAGGATCTTGAATTCTAGATCATTTTCAGCAGCACACTAAGTTCAAGCCAACCTAGGCTTAAAGAAAGTCAACCCTGAAATTAGACATTTATACAATGTTGAGGTAATGCGCTGGGAGCAGTGGCAGGCAAGTTGGTTGTTCTGGGAGCTGGGGAGAGGGTTAGAGCTGTGCCTGTGACTGTTCCTGGGCAGCACTGGGGATCATGTGATGGGCCGTTCTGCATCTCTACAGCAGTGCCGCATTCTGGCCGCCGTTCTATGCTGTTCTGCCAGTATTTCCATCAGCACCTTACAAATGCATATGAGCTATAAACCCCCAAATAAAAAGATGATTTTTTAACTTTTTATTGTTTTATTGTGTGTGTGGGTGTACACATGACATGCATGTAGAGGTCCGAAGACAACTTTGTGGAGTTGGTTCTTTCCACATTTGCATGAGCTCTGGGTTTAAACTCAGGTTGTCAGACTTTGCACAAGTGCTTTTACTGCTGAGCCATCTTACTGACTTTGGGCTTTTGGGGGGGGTTGGTGGGGTTTTTTGTTTTGTTTGTGGAGGTTTTTGGTATTTTTGAGGCAGGGCCTCCCTGTGGCCCCCAGCTGGCCTGGAACTCACTATGTAGTCCAGGCTGAACTCACAGATCTGCCTGCACTCCTCTAGAGTGCTGGGACTAAAGGTGTGTGCTGCCACACCCAGATTGGGCTATTTTTTTTTTTTTTTTAAAGATTCTGGTTTTTTAAAAATATTTACTGTTACTATTTTTTAATTATATGTATGTGTCTCTGAGTATGTGCATGTGAGTAGAGGTACCTGTGGACTTCAGAAGAGGGTGTCAGGTCCCCCTGGAGTTGGAGTTATAGGTGGAAGTGAGCTTTCCAGCATGAGTACTGGGAACTGAACTTGAGTCCTCTATAAGTAATACTTGGGCAGCCAGGCATGGTGGCACACACCTTTAATCCTGGCATTTGGGATGCAGAGGCAGGCAGATCTCTGAGAGACCCTGTCTCAAAAAGACCCCCCCAAGTGTAGTGCCCCTGTTTTGTTTTGTTTTGTTTTTTCGTGTTTGGATAGGGTCTCCCTGTAGCCCCAGATGGCCGGGAACTCACAGAGACCCACCTGCCTCTGCTTCCCCAGAGTTGAGATTAAAGGCATGCGCCACCTTGACTGGCTCCCAGATTAGTGTTTTAAGGTAGCAAGCCACAGACATACATAGTAAGTTGTGTGACTCCCAATTTTTTTTTTTTGTCTTTTTGAGACAGGGTCTCCCTGTAGCCCCAGCTGTCCTGGAACTCACTATATAGACCAGGCTGGCCTTGAACTCACAGATATCCGCCTGCCTCTGCCTCCCTAGTGCTGGGATTAAAGGCATGCGCCACCACGCCCAGCTGACTCCCAGAATTTTTATGTTGAGTGAAAAGCTCATGGACCTGCAGTAATGGAGCAGTCTGCCACTGGGGGAGGGATGAGGGATGAGAGGAAAAGTGGCCATTTGGATGGAAGGAAATTCCATCTGTTAAATTTGATTTGGTTTGTTAAAATTCATCAAATTAGCCAGGCGTGATGGCCCACACCTTTAATCCCAGCACTCGGGAGGCAGAGGCAGGGATCTCTGAGTTCAAGGCCGGCCTGGTCTACATAGTGAATTCCAGGACAGCTGGGGCTACAGGGAGACCCTGTCTCAAAAAAGACCAAAAAAAAAAAAAGTTCATCAAATTAAGGGCTGGAGAGATAGCTCAGCGGTTAAGAGCACTGAGTGCTTTTACAGAAGACCCGGGTTTGATTCCCAGCACCCACATGGCGGCTACGAACTGTCCTTAACTCCAGTTCCAGGGGAATCTGAAGCCCTCTCTGATGACCTCAGCATTGCAGGACATGGGTGTACTCACATACATGCAGCAATACACTCATCCACATAAAATAATAAAATAAAAATTCATCAAATTATGTACTTATTAAGAGGAATGAATTTATTATGATGACTTCTACCCTATTTAACAAAACGGAACTGACAAAAGGGCCTTAAGCATGGTTGGAGTAAGCATTTTCAGTTACTTTCCTCTTTTCACTTCCTCTGAAATACCAAGGTACTAGAGCGCGTGCCTGTCATCCCAGAGCTGAAGAAGCAAGAGGATCTTGAGTTCGAGGCCAACCTGGACTACATAGGGAATCTGTCTTGAATGAACAAACAAAAGATAACATGGAGTGGCGTTAGCCAAATGGGTCTTACAAAATAAGGTTAGGGGAGGAGGGTGTTCCTTTCTAGAAACAAGTTTCTTTTTGTTAATGGGCAGATTAATGATTAGTGATGAGGCAAAACATAATTTCATCTTTTTTCAGGGGGTAGGAGTCTCAGGAGTTGAAATGGTCTCATGTAGCCAAAGCTGGCCTTGAATTCCTGGTCCTTCTGCCTCCATCTCCTGAGTGCTGGAATCATAGGCATTCCCCCGCACCCGGCCTCTTGGTGGGTCTTCTCTGTGCTAAGAGCTTACGATTCCATTTTCAGCTTCAGTTAATGCAGGGCACTTTTTACCAGCTACTCATAAAAGCATTTGCAGCCCTGACATGTGGTCTGCACTGTTCTGTAGACAAATTGAGAGTTCCGTTTATAATTACTATCGGAAGTAACAGAATTCTCCCCTCCCCTTAGTAAAGCTGATCTCTGCTCCATTTCATCCTAAATAGGAAAGGGCTTCCTATTTAAAGGGACATTTTTTTTTTTTTTTTTTGGTCTTTTTGAGACAGGGGTGTCCCTGTAGCCCCAGCTGGCCTGGAACTCGCTATGTAGACCAGGCTGGCCTCGAACTCAGCAATCCACCTGCCTCTGCCTCCCAAGTGCTGAGATTAAAGGTATGCACCACCACACCTGGCTCGACAGCTTGGCTCTTGATTGGTATTGGGGGATGTTTTGTTGATGCCTTCACACAGATTGCGGTAGCCTATACGTTTAAATAAAGTACATCTGATGAGCCACATTTTTGTGTCAGTCTGATGTTCAGCTTTTTTTGTTCTTCAGTCTTTCGTAATCATGGATTGAACTGATGTGTTCAAAGGCCTGTACAACATATACTGGGAGGTATAGACTAGAACTGGCACTGGCCCCTCCAGGAATGTACCTCAAAAGAGGACAGGCTGAGGATGTGGCTCAGTTGGTAGAGGGTTCATCATGCACGAGGTCCTGGGCTCTATAAACGAGGCAAGATGGCTCACATAATTCCAGCACTTAGAAGTTCATAGTCATCTCATCCTCAGCTGCATAGTGAGTTTAGGGCCAGCCTAGGCTACATGACACTTTGTCTCTAAAACTAAATAAAGGTGCCAGGGAGATGGCTCACCAGGCATAAGTGCTTGCTCTGCAAGCCTGATAACCTGAGTTTGGATCCCCAGAATCCATGTAAAGTTATAGGCATGATAGCGCGTGTCTGTAGTCTCAGTACTCCTACTGAAGGTTGGGAGGAAGGGACAAGAATCTCCTGGGAGCTCAAAGGCCAGCCAGCACTACATAAGCCAGGTGTTGTGTGTGCCTGCAGACCTAACATTGGAGAGGCGGAGGCAGGAGGGTCTACAGTAGAGGGCGACCCTCTACTGTGTAGCAAGTTTTCAGCCAGCAAGGGATGCACATAATCTATCTGATGTGGCAGAGACCGAGTTTTGATGAAATGTAACAGAAGCATCAGCAGAATTCAAGTGTGTTTCCTAAATTGTCTATTTGGACACAGTATTATTTTTTTTCTTGGTCTTTTTGAGACAGGGTCTCCCTGTAGCCCCACTGACCTGGAGCTCACTGTGTAGACCAGGCTGGCCTTGAACTCACAGAGCCTCCCCTCCAGTGCTGGGATTCAAGGCGTGCACTACACGCCTGGCAACACAGTATTCTTTCTGGTCTTCCTCGCCAGCTTTTTTTTGTTGTTGTGGATTTTCATGTGTTTGGGGGGCTTTCAGGGTGTTTTAACTCAAGGTTTCATATAGCCCAGGCAAGCATCAAACTTGGGATCCCCCCCCCCCGGCCAGCTTTCATCTCCCAGGTGTTAAGATTACAGGTTTGGGGGCTGGAGAGATGGTTCAGTGGTTAAGAGCGTTGACTGCTCTTGCAGAGGACCCAGGTTCGATTCCCAGCACCCACATGGCAGCTATGAACCGTCCCTAACTCCAGTTCCAGGGGAATCCAAAGCCCTTTTCTGACCTCTGAGGCATTGCACAACATGGGTGCACTCATATACATTCAGGCAATACAGTCATACACATAAGATAGAAATAATAAATTTAAAAATATTTTTTTTAAAATATTACAGGTTTGTGCCACCATGTCCAGATTTCTGTGCCGATGTTAATGCCAGCGGGGTTGGTTTCTTTTAATTTTTTTATTACTGTGTGTATGATGGGACGTGGCACATACCACTGTTGACATATAGAATTCAGAGGACGCTCTATAGTCCGTTCTCTCCTTCACCTTTGTGGTGATCTGGGGCTCAAGCTCAAGTTGTCAGACGTGCATAGCAGGCACTTATACCCATTGAGTGATTTTGCCATCCCAGCATCTTGTTTTGATCTCCAAAGTAGCTTTCTAACTGCTTTCTTCAGATTTTGTCTAACAGATCTCCCTCTGTAACCATTGTTATCTTCACACACACACACACACACACACACACACACACACACACACTCCCCCGTGTACCTTCACACGTGCTGTTCCCTGGCCTCTTAAGTCTCCTGCTCATCAAGCCCCAAGTTTAAACCCCAGTCAGTGCAGCCACCTCTGACCTCTGACCTCAGTCTGTGCTGGGCTCTTCCAGAGTCTGTGCACTTCTCAGGATTGCTCTTTACATTTTTTTGAGAATGTTTCCTTTCACTCTGGTTCACCACAAAGTAAGTTCTGTGAAAATGAAATTTTGTCTTTTTTAGTAAGCGCTTTGTCACCATTCCCTAGAACCATGTCTGGCACACCATCGGTGCTTAATGTTTGTTGGGTATTGGGTGACAGTGCCTTTCCCAAAAAAGTTAGGTTTCAGTACCATGTGTTTATACCTAGCATTCCATTTATCCTGCAAACTGAATGGGAAAATTTATCTTGCATTTTTAATGTATTTTTATCCTTTTTTGAACTTTTTAAAATTTCAGGCCTACCGAGGGGCACAGACAGCTGCTGCTGCAGCTCCCCGAATCAAAAAATTTGCTATCTACAGATGGAACCCAGACAAAGCTGGAGATAAACCTCGAATGCAGACTTACGAAATTGATCTGAATAAGTGAGTTTCTGTGATCAAGCCAGGCTGGGTGGAAGGGGTGGGATTTGGATTTCAGTTAGGTTTGGCTTCTGTTGTTATTTGTGGTGCTGGGCACTAAACCTATGACCTCATGCAAAGAGAGCTCTTGGGGCTGGAGAAGTGACTCAGTAGTAAAGAGTGCTTGTTGTTTTTATAGAGGACCCAGGTTTAGTTCCCAGCATCCATAACAGGTGCACAACTCCGTGTAACTCCAGTGCCAGGGGGGTCCAAGCCCTCTTCTTCTGGACTCTGCAGGTTCCCACATGTGTACAACTCACACGTGCACACATGTACATGTAATTTAAGTAATAAAAATCTTTTTTTAAAAAAATCGGGGGGGCGTCTTTTTTGAGACAGGGTCTCCCTGTAGCCCCAGCTGTCCTGGAACTCACTATGTAGACCAGGCTGGCCTTGAATTCACAGAGATCCACCTGCCTCTGCCTCCCAAGTGCTGGGACTAAAGGCTTGCGCCACTGCACCCGGCAGTTAAAACATTTTAAGTAGTCTGGGCTTCTTCTAGATTTCTATTGCTGCTAGCAGCCTAGCACACCAGTAGTATCTTATCTTACAGTTATCTTATATCTTATAGTTCTGAAGGTCGGAAGACTGTACAAGTCTTGTCAGATGAAAGTCAAGCTGTCAGTAGACTACATTCTTTGTACCAACTAGAGGAGAATCCTTTGGACCATAGGCAGAATGCAGTTCTGGAGGCCTACAAGTCAGGGTTCCCATTTCTTTACTGGCTAGGCGCTCAGGGCCACTCCCAGCTCCTTAGTTCATGATCTTTCCTCCATCATTAAAGCCAGAGGCCATAGGTGCATCCTTCCTCACATCACATCTTCCAGAACCACCCTTCCATCATCCTCCACTGTTCCTCCACTGCTCTGCTGCAGCCAGAACTATCCTTGTTGATTTCATTTGTCAATGAGTTGGGGTTTTTTTTTTTAATTTTTGTTTTTCAAGTTTTTATGGCACCAAATGTTTGAAATAATCTAAATGCTTTTTTTCTACTTTGTGTCAACATGCAAATGCTATTGATACAGAAGTAATTAATATAAGTAGAAAAAGTTATCAAATACTCAACCAAAAACTCTCAGCAAAATTCAAAGAAATGGCATTTGTATAGGCTATATTTTCTAACCCTAATATAATAAAGCTAAGAATTCATATTTAAAATATAAATACGCCAGACATGGTGGCACACGCCTTTCATCCCAGCACTCAGGAGGCAGAGGCAGGCGGATCTCTGTGAATTCCAGGACAGCTGGAGCTACAGGGAGACCCTGTCTCAAAAAGACAAAATAAAAATACAAAATCCTAACCACTTAAGAATTAAAACACACTTTTTTTTTGAGACAAGGTCTTCAGTATCCCGGGCTAGCCTCAGATTCACTGAAATGATCTTGAGCTTCCTAGTCTCCTGCCTCCCCCCTCCAAGTTCTGTGGTTATAGATATGTACCACTGTGCTCAGTGTCTGGGGTGCTGGGGCTCAAACCCAGGGCTTTGTATATGCATGGCAAGCACTCTACCCACTGAGCTACATGCCCAGCCCAAAGCACATCTTTTAAGTAACCATTTTATTAGGGGAAAAAAGTAAAAATGTTGCCAGATACTTAGAAAATAATACTGCAAGGGCTGGAGAGATTGCTCAGTGGTTAAGAACACTGGTTGTTCTTGCAGAAGACCCGGGTTCGAGTCCCAGCACCCACATGGCAGCTAACAATTGTCCGTAACTCCAGTTCCAGGGGATCCGATAACCTCTTCTGTCCTCTATGTGCGTTGCATGACATGGGCGCACTCACCTGCATGCAGACAATACATGCATATACATAAAAAAATAAATAAAATTTAAAGAAAGAAAACATTGCAAATCAAAACTCAACAATACATGGCTAAAATTAGAGAACAAAAAATATAATTAGGGTGGTGCATGCCTTTAATCCCAGCACTTGGGAGGCAGAGGCAGGCGGGTCTCTGTGAGTTCGAGGCCAGCCTGGTCTACATAGTGAGTTCCAGGACAGCTGGGGCTACAGGGAGACCCTGTCTCAAAAAGACCAAAATGAAAAAAATAAAAAGAGACACTCCCAAGAGCATGAGTAGACAAATGAGCTGGGGAAAGGCATGCGCTCAAAAGCCAACATTTTCAGCTAAATAGTGAGAGGTTCAGAAGCCAGAGGCCTGTCACCCATGAAATGTGAGAGCAGATTGTTCAGACTGAAGAAAAATAATACCAGTGGGAGTTCAGTATATAGATGGGGACACCAGGTGATAAATAATATCAGCAAGTGTAAGAATGTGTTTTTTAGGCCAGGCGTGGTGGTACACGCCTTTAATCCCAGCACTCCGGAGGCAGAGGCAGGTGGATCTCTGTGAGTTCAAGGCCAATTTGGTCTACATAGTGAGTTCCAGGACAGCTGGGGCTACAGGGAGACCCTGTCTCAAAAAGACCAAAAGAAAATGTCACAAAAAAAAAATGTCCCTGTCACAAAAAAAAAAAGTGCTGCTTCTGATTTCATTAAAATTGGCATGAGAGGCTGAGGGTATGGCCCAGTTGCTACAGCTGCCTAGCCTGTGTCAAGTCCTGAGTTTGATCCCCAGCATCACATAAATTGGGTATAGTGGTACACACCTGTAACCCCAGCACTTGGAGGCAGGAGGATCAGAAGGTCAAAATCATCCTCAATATATAGCTAGTTCAAGACCAGTCTGGGCTACATGAAACTCTGTTTTGGAAGGGAGAAGGGAAGGAGAGAGAGAAAGGCTGGTGAGATGGCTCAGTAGATAAAGACACTTGACACCAAGCTTGGCAATCTAATTTTGATTCCTTGAACCCACATGATGGAAAGAGAAAACTGATTTCCAAAAGTTGTCCTCTGAAGCCAGGCGTGGTGGCTCAAGCCTTTAGTCCCAGCACTCGGGAGGTAGAGGCAGACAGATCTCTGTGAGTTCAAAGCCAGCCTGGTTCCAGACCAGCTGGGGCTACAGAAAAACCCTGCCTCAATAAGACCCACACACACACAAACAAAAAGCACTTGGTAAATTTCAAAAGTTCACACTCTCTTATAGGGTCTTGTCTGACCACAGTGGAAAATTTGAAAGCATTCAAACACACATACACAAATATAAATATATATATAA
>NW_008358999.1:189698-263104 GCF_000622305.1 Nannospalax galili
GAGTTTGAGGCCAGCCTGGTGTACATAGGGAGTTCCAGGTCAGCTGGGGCTACAGGGAGAATCTGTCTCAAAAAGACCAAACCAAAAAAAAAACATGTATTATTTAAGCCAGGCATGGTGATACAGGCCTTTAATTCCAGCACTTGGGAGACAGAGGCAGGTAGATCTCTGAGCTCAAGACCAGCCTGGTCTACATAGTTAGTTCCAGGTCAACTGGGGCTATAAGGGAGTCCTGTATCCTGTCTCAAAAAAAGTGTTAAATTTAGGTATTAAATCATATATATTATATTATTATGTATATTTTATGACTCAGTGGGTCTCAGATCTCAGAGAGCTTACTGTACAAGCATGAAGACCTAGGTTTGGATCCCCAGCACACATGTTAAAAAAACAAGTGTGGCCTCATGTGCCCGTAATCCCAGCACTAGAGGGTATGGGGATGTGCAAACACAGGAGGACCTTTGGGCCCTGCTGACCACCAAAACAGCAAGCTCCAGGTTCAGTGAGAGAACCTGTTTCAAGGTAATAAGCTATAGAAGACTCCGGATGTCCTCCTCTGGCCTCTACATGCATGCCTATGTGTGCACACAAGCATATACCCCCACACACACAAAATAGAATAACCCTCCCCCAAAAATACAGCTATGCAGTAGTTAAAATTTTAAGCAAGTAAAAGATAAAACTAGAAAAAAAATCTGATGGTCTTGAGAAGGCCAAGTGAATGGTGGTCCAGGTGCCCCGGGCATATCATGCTAACATAAGAATCCTGACCTTTTATACCTAACGTTTTTCTCTTTGTCAGGTGTGGTCCTATGGTATTGGATGCTTTAATCAAGATTAAGAATGAAATGGATTCCACTCTGACCTTCCGAAGATCATGTAGAGAAGGTGAGCATGGGTTTCATTTCTGTTAGGCCTCAAGGGGTTCTGACTCCAGAGAGGCCTGGCTCCGGGGTGATGGAGAGTCCTGTGGCTCTGCCAAATGACCTCGCTGCACATCATCTTTTTCTTGGGAAATAGCTTCCAAAATTTGAACTGTGGTACAAGTTCTGTTCTCTTCTTGGGAGCTTTCTGTCTGTCTGCATGCCATGATTCCTGCTGCTGTATGCTTCCCAGCACTAGTGAGGGCAGCCTAGCTGGCTTATACAGGGCCCAGTCCTTGTTTGAGGGAGCAGTGGGGAGTTTGTGACTGAGGCCTGGGCCTGCCTGTACTTGTCACAGGGTGATGTGCTGGTGTTATGTGAGTTCTTGAGACATTGAAAAGACCAACGTTTTTCTACTTTAACAGCTATATGTTTATTTTATTTGAAAAATGTGTAATTACTAGTGATAAGGTAACAGGGATTTTAAAAAATTTTAACATGATTTTAGGGGCTGGAGAGATGGCTCAGCGGTTAAGAGCACTGATTGCTCTTGCAGAGGACCCGGGTTCAATTCCCAGCACCCACATGGTGGCTGTGAACCATCCTTAACTCCAGCTCCAGGGGATCTGAAGCCCTCTTCTGACCTCCATGGCATTGCACGACACGGGTGCACTCACATATATGCAGGCAATACACTCATACACATAAAATAAAAATAATATATTTTTTTAAGTTTTTTAACATAAAAGAAACCCTCAAGGGGTTTATTAAAAGAAGCCCTCAAAAGGCAAAAGCCATGCAGGGTGCCCTGAAGCTGTTATGGGTCTCCATGTGAGGTACTGCTATAGATCCTTAACGTATGAGCAAGGAGACAGACCCAAGGAGTCATGGGACTTCTGCAGGGACAGGTAGTGAGTTGGGAGCCAGAAGTCAACCAGAGTGGCAGCTCAATGTCTGCTCAGCCTAGGGAACCTGGAATAAAATACAAATGGAGGAAGGTAGCTTGGTGCCCCCAAGGTCCCTGAGCCAACTTGAATATCACCCTATAGGAAACAGCATGTAGCTTAGTTGGTAGAATACTTGCCTAGCAAACTTGTGACCCTGTGTTCAGTTTCAAGGTCAGCCTGGGCTACCAGAGCCCCTGTCTCAAAAAAAAAAAAAACCAACAAAAAGAAAAGCCAATGCAGATGTCACAGGAAGTCAGTCTCACTGAGCAAGTTCTGTTGGGGTCCTGGGTCAGCACCTCCTTGCTTTGATTTCACATCAGCTCGTGCTTCATAGAAAATCAGGGTTTAGTCAGTGCTGTGGGCTCAGAGCCCCAGGCATCACATGCTGCTTGTGTGTGGACATCCTAGGGTACGAGCTCAGTTCCTCACATCAGGCCTTGGCCTTGAGATGGCTAAGACAGTGTGGATCAGCGTTGGGAACGGTTACCTGTGGATTGTGTTTTAATTTTTATGTATTTACTTTTTGTGGCGCTGAGGATTGAACCCAGCGCCTACTGATTGCTAACCCTCAATCTGCTACTGAGCTGTACTCCGGCACTTAAGGGTACCTATTAGAATGTGAGTCCAAAGCCAGTGTTTCTCTCAGAGCACATCCCTGTAGGAGGAAGGCTTATGTGACTCCCCAAGCCCCACTGACCTGAAGAGCCACCTTCAGCATGTGGCTCTGAACCCCAGGGTTCCCCCTGGGCACAAAGTGTTTCTTTAGTTCTCTGGCTGTTAGATCCATGTTCTAGACAGTCAAAGAGGGAGAAAAGACATGCTCTCTGTCAGTGTGGCCCTGATGGCCCAGAAGAAAGGATTGGGAGCTTGCGGTCCCCTGGTGTCTCTCTCAGGGATCTGTGGCTCTTGCGCCATGAATATCAACGGAGGCAACACCCTGGCGTGCACTCGGAAGATTGACTCGGACCTCAACAAAGTCTCAAAAATCTACCCTCTTCCGCATATGTATGTGATCAAGGATCTAGTTCCTGTGAGTGTCTGCTGCAGGGGGTGGTGCGCATGCCTGTCCTGCCGTCTACTCTTCAGAGCAGCTGGTCTGGGTGTTCACAGCTGCTTTGATAGAAATGTAGAACAGTTTGACAGGGCTGTCTTCCTGCATTAAAGGAGGGGAAAAACATTAGGAAAACCCCCAGGTCCATGGCCTGTATGTGTTTGAAGAATGTGACAGGGGACATGCTGGACATCCTCCTGCAGCTCGGCTGGTGAGGTTTGTTTCGGAGTAGCAAGGCTTAGAATTTCAGAGTTGCAGCAGCCCCAGAAATTAAGGATTTGGCCATAACTACAAAGAATGTGTCTGGAAAGTACAAACTGGAAAGCAATAGTAGTTTAACTTTGCTCTGTAATTCCCTTCCCTTCCCTCCACTGAAGCCACCCCCTGTTGTTGAGGGCAGCAGGGAGGAAGGACTGGGGTCAGCGGGTCTCCAGCTGGTGGGGGTGGGGGGCACCTCCCAACTGTGCAGGACTGACATGGTTTCTCCTCTCCAAACCTTTGCTTATGGCCCAGCCTCCAAGAGTCTAGTTTCTGTCAAAGGGCAGGAAAGTGGGGGTGCCCATAAAATAGGGAGCAGGAAGCTCTAGGGCCCTGTTGGGTCTGATCTCTCCTGTTCCCCTCAGGATTTGAACAACTTCTATGCACAGTACAAGTCCATCGAGCCCTATTTGAAGAAGAAGGATGAGTCCCAGGAAGGCAAGCAGCAGTACCTGCAGTCCATCGCAGACCGGGAAAAGCTGGTCATTAGCCTCATTTGCTGTCTTGGTGGGAGGGGCTTGTTGCAGAGGATACTTTGTGGAAGTGGGGGGAGAGGTTGGGATGATGCAGACCACATAGTGTATTCTAGAAAGGAACTTTGGGAGCATCTGACCCACATAAAAAACCAAAGTTACCAGGCTGAGCATGTGGCTCAGGTAGAGCTCTCACCTAGCTTTCTCAAGACCCTGGGTTCCATCCCCAGTACTGGGGAGGGACAGAAAAAAAGAGCATCTGGTGCAAGGGGTGGACACCCTCTGAGGGCCAGGTGGTCAGCAGACTAGAGAGCCGGCATAGTTGAGCGTTGCCTTTAGGGACAGGCTACTGCCATGTTGCCAGAGGAGACCAGTATTTAAGATGCCTGGTCTGTAGGAGCTGACAGAACCAAGCTGATCTCAGCCAGGCCTGGTGGTGCATGCCTTTAGTCCCAGCACTCGGGAGGCATAGGCCGGTGGATCTCTCTGAGTTCCAGACCAGCTAGGGCTACAGGGAGACCTTGTCTCCAAAACAGAAAAAAACTGATGTCACTTGGCAGGGTAGTGGGTACCACCCCCACTTCAGATAGAGGGGGGCTCATTTTGGTTTTGTTTTCGTGGCTGAGCACTGGTAAGAACTAAGGTACGCCTGTTGTCCTTTCCCAACCCTGGATCTCTGGTGCCTATAGCCTGACTCAGTAGTACTGGCCTTCTGGAGTCCTGTGCTACTCCTGAGTACACAGGCTACAAAACCTTTTTTTTTCCCTTCCCCCTCCTAGACAGGGCTCATATATCATAGGCCAACCTTGAACTTCTGATCCTCCCACCTCTGCTTCTCAAGTGCTGGAATTACAGGTATCCCACAAGGTGGAGGCCTCAGCATCGCATTTTCCAGTTGTTTCCTCTCTTGCACCTCCTCTGAGGAGCCCTCTTTGATTGCCACACATGTATTCCAGTTAGTGGAACTAGCGCACTTGTTAGGGCAGTTGCCTTGTTTCTTTCTGGATCTCTAGATTCAGTACTTGCTATTTTGCTGTTTTACCAGTAAATGTTAGTAGGTAAATAAACTCCACCTTCTAGGTCTTGGGGATATTTTGCCTCCTCTCTTCTTCCCCATAAAACATTAAAGAAAGTTGTGGAGGGTGTGCTGTTCTGTCGCCATGGAAACAGTGAGGGTAGTGCAGTGATGCAGTAAGTGCAGGTAAGTGTCCATGACAGAGTGCTCATGAGGACATCACTCAGCTCATCGCCACTTCTACCTCACATACAGTCTTGTGCATCCTGGTCCAGGTTGAACCCACCTCTCCGTGGCCCAGCTAGTGCTCTTACATTCCAGGCTGTGCTCACCTCATCTGGCGAGTATCTCCTTTAAGTGGCATTAGGAAACAAAGGCCTCTGGATTGTATTCCAGATCATAGGGGTTTGCTCATTTAAATATCTATAAGGAAGCCAGGCATGATGGCTCCTGCTATGATCCTAGCACTGAGGGATGAGACAGGAGTCACCACAAGAGCAAGACATACATGCATACATGCATCCAAAATGGAGCCAGGCTCTAACTTGATGGTAGAGCTCTTGCCTAGCATAGGGCACAGAGCTCTATTCCCAGCAGCATACACAAAAAACAGCTTCCAAACATTTGTTTAGCATTTTTCCATTCCTTAAATTAATATGCTAAGTTTAACAGGCAATTGAAAATGTAGACAACCATTTTTTTCACTTAGTTATCTATTGTGGGGGGTGCTTGGGGGTAGAACCTAAGGTTTCATCCATACAAAGCACACATTCTGTTGCTAAGCAGAATGCAGCCCTGTACTGCTTCTGGTTTCTGCACATGTGTTATGAAAACATCCCACTACTCTTGGACAGTGAGAACAGTTGAACAATTCAACTGTTGGACAGTTGAGAGTGTGGGTAATTCTTTATTACATGTAACAACTAGATAGCCAGCAGTCTGAATCTAACATAAATCTTATGCAGTCATGGTATTTGGTGCCTCTTGAGTCCATCAGCTATCCCCCGTTTTGAGTGGGACCCTCTGGCTTACTGCTTTTAATACCACAAGTCCAGCTTGTTAGGCATGGCTGGGCAGGTTAAGTCCATGTGGCAGATGTGAAAGAACAGGGAGCTCAGCAGTTAAGAACACTGATTGTTCTTGTAGAAGACCCAGGTTCAAATCCCAGCACCCACGTGGCAGCTAACAACTGTTGGTAACTACAATCCCAGGGGATCCGACAGCTTCTTCTGACCTCTGTGCGTACTGCACGACACGGGTGCACTTACCTACATGCAGGCAATACACGCATACACGTAAAATAAAAATAAATATTTTTAAAACGGGATCCATCATCAGATCTTAGGTTACAGGTGCCCTAACTGACCCCTGATCCTTCCTTACCTGTGCTGGTCCTCCCCTCCCCAAAAATGCAAGGCCTAGTGTGTGAAACACTGGGGCAGCTTAGGGTGGTATTGAGGGTCCTGTTGGAAACTTGGTCTCTACCCAGCAGGGCAGGCTCTGTGCCAGACTATCAAGGGCCACAGTAACCTCTGTACTCCAGACTGCATACTGGGTGGGAATTTGTCCCATGTCCTTGGGGTTTTTTTAGGTCAGTGAAGGGTTCTTGGTTATTGAAGCTAAGTGCCTTATTCTTGGACATAAGGCCCTCAGGCTCTAATCCAACAGAGGCTTACATTTCATTCCACAGTCTTTTTGATGCATGTTACCTCTCCACAACCCATCACCTGAATTTCCTCAAGAAAGCTCCCAGGCAGGCTGGCACCTGGTCATGCACTGGGGCCTGGTGTCTGACTGCCCTCTCTCTGCACAGGATGGACTGTATGAGTGTATCCTGTGTGCCTGCTGCAGCACCAGCTGCCCCAGCTACTGGTGGAACGGAGACAAGTACCTCGGGCCTGCAGTTCTCATGCAGGTGAGGGCTTCCTATCTGCCTCATGAGAAGTCGAAACTCAAGCAGTGACTCCAGTGGACTGGTGTAGTCTGACTGGACAGTGGCCAGCCAGTCTGAAGAGGGGCAGTGTCCACTGCTTGCAGTACAAGAGGGAAGTGGGTTGTTGTGGGTTCACATGGCAAGTTCAGGAACTGGAGGCTTTGTCTGGGTGGTATGCCTTTGTAGCAGAGGGAGGGCCCACTTTATAGCAGACAGAAACTGGGTGCCTGGCTGCAGTGCCTGCTTTACAGCAAACAGCAATTACCCTGGGACCCTGGCTGCATGCGGGAGAGAAGCATCTTGAGGGCAGTTGTTCGTCTGGGAGACAGGAAACTTTCCAAGGCGGGAAAAGCCTGGACCCAAGGGCTGCTCAGAAAAAGCCTTGTCAGAGTGGCCTGTTACCACAAGCCAACACAGAGAAAGTCTATCTGCCCAGAAAGCTGTGCTTTTCAGACTTGTGGTCAGTCTGTTAAGCAACTCATAAGTCAGCTTCACATTTCTCATCTTCCCATGAAAAGGAAGCTCATGGCTGTGTGACCGCCGAGCAGTGCTGACTCTGCCATGTGCAGAGGGAGGCCCTGCTTTACAAGCAGACAGAAACTGCTCCCTGGCTTCGTGGGCACTCACATGCTGCCTGTCCCCTAGCATCTGAGTTGTAGGGACCCATACAGGTCTCAGTGATGAGGCTAGAGCTGGACTCCGTGTGGAAGCCACTGTAAGCTTGCTGATCTCGGGCATGTGGATTGACAGGTTAGGTGAGACACACTTTCTGTGCTGGGCATGGCGGTGCACACTGTGATCCCTAGCACTAGAGAGGCTTCCACGTACTGAGTGACAGTGAGATTCCAGTGTGGTCAGGTTCTCCGAAGAGACAAAGACATTTGGTTCAGTCCTGTCTTCAGTAATTAGAAGCTGGGGAGCGACAGGAGGAGGCAATGCCCAGTAGTGTACCATTAAGCACTGTGTTACCAAGCACAGTGTGGATCAAAGGCTCACGGGGATCTCCAACACAGGAAAGAGCCAGGAACCTTCCTGAAAGATGGGCAAGAACTAAGGAGGGCAGTAGCAAGGTGTCCACACACCTGAACCTGGGGTGAGCCAAGCCATTGGGCTTGACGGCTCTGCTGACACTCACCTTTCCCAGGCCTACCGCTGGATAATCGACTCCAGAGATGACTTCACAGAGGAACGCCTGGCCAAGATGCAGGACCCCTTCTCTGTCTACCGTTGCCACACCATCATGAACTGCACATTGACCTGCCCCAAGGTACAGACTAGAGAGTAGTCAGTTGGCATGGGCAGAGCCATGGTGTCTCAGTAGGAGCATGGGATTGGTTTTGCTCTTAGTTCTAGACTCCCACGGGTCCCCTAGGGCAGGCTTTACTTGGAGATGACACAGAGGTGGGGTGAGAATGCCCCCAGAATCCAAGGTCATGAGAAATAGGCAGCCATGGGCACCAGGGCCCCTCACTAAGTGTTGTGGTGCCTGCTGCTGATCTGCTCCAGCAGCCAGCCCTGCAGGTCTCTGCTCTGTACAATTTCTGTGGGGCTTTGAGCTCAGGTCTCTCTGGCCTTCACCTTCTTGTCACACGTGCTGTGCCAGCCTTCCCACTGGACTCTACCTTCCCCTTCTCCAGGTGCTCTCAGCATTAGGCTCCCATTCTTGAGAGTCTCTTGGCCCAGCTCTGTCATGCAGCCCATGGGACTGGGTGTGGCTGGCGATAGCCAGTTGTGGGTTGACTGCCGTCCTCATCAGGTGCCAACCCTGACCTGTCAGCCTTGGCCACTGGGCAGGGAAGAGGTGTGTGGTGTGACCACAGCAGCCCTTGAAGCAGGGACTGTGGGCAAAGCAGTTTCACCTGACTGTCACAGTGAGTCTCGGCAGCAAGAGGAGAAATTGTAGAGCAGCCCCGGAGTTTTCAGAAAGAGACAGTCTTGGGAACCTGTGCCAGAAGCCTGTCTCTCCACAAGCTCCTCCCTTGGGACCCACGTCATGATAGCTGTGGGGCTGCCCAGGGAGAGTGTGACTCCACTACACCATGCCATCCTACACACACACTGCCTTGTGAACACTGAGCTTGAGGCCGGCCATGCAGCATGCCTTTCTGCATGCCATCCTTCCTGCCTTTCTGTGTGGCACCCATCTTACCTCCCCACCTCAGGCACTCAGGAGTCCTCGGTATGAAAAGGACCGCTCTGTCCTTTCCACGATACTTTATCTTCAGGTTAGAGTTACTCTAAAATGAGAGGGTCCTTCCTCAACCTCAGATAAGTCTAATCTTTCCGTGTCCTCGCCCCTCCCAGCTTTACATGTTTGCCTGCTGGAGAGGGCCTCACCAGAAGGGACTGATGTGGCAGAGCTAGAGATCCCAACTTGGGTATTTCAGGAAGCTGGGACAGGAAGTGCTCTTCCCCAGCTGTTAGGCCTGTGAAGACTGGATCTGCACACCAGCCCAACTCCTCCAGCAGGAGCTTGGTTCTCACCTGTCACACCCAGTGTTGACACTCTTCTTTCCTCCAGGGTCTGAATCCAGGAAAAGCTATCGCAGAAATCAAGAAGATGATGGCAATCTACAAGGAGAAGAGAGCATCTGGTTAGCCCTCCTCATGCTGAACTTAGCCGTTCAGCTCTGACTTGAACCCTGCAAACTCCTGGACTCTCCATGAAACAGCATGTATGAGAACATTTCAGAAATCAATAAATGCTATTCTACCTTGTTAACAAAAGCAGTCCAAAAGTGTTCCTTGCTACTGAGGACTGTGAAGGGGCGAGGGGAGTCTTTGTCCTTGAAGAGGTGGACGGGGCTCCAAACTCAGCCCTGGTGAGGACTTAGAGGAGCGTGACCAGGGTGTGTTCCCAGCATGGCCACTTACCTGACATGTTCATTCACCCCTCTGCTGCTGCATTAGTCCATCTTAATATGGGAGTCAAAACTGCCTGCCTTGCCTTCTGCATCTCAGGGTCTGTGACATTAGCTAGCAGTTGGTGTGCAGCAACCACTTGCAATCTTCAGGACTACATCTCCCTACACCATGGAAACCAGGTTTGAGGTCCACCAGTGCAAGAGCAGTGCCCCTGACATGAGCTGATTAATTCCACAAATGATCTCATGGAGTTCCACACTGCAAACATGAGTTCCGTACCACATAAGTAGTAATGCTGGGCAAACAGCACAAAGAGGTGGGAGACAGAGGGGCAAGTTTGAGGACAACATAGGCTATAGCAGGTTCCAGGCCAGCCTGAGCTACACTGAATCCCCATAGGGAAAGTGCAGGGTGAAGACTGAAAGGCCCTCCAGCTTGCACACTGCACTGGTTTCCTTTCAGACTCATACGGCATGGCCTATGTAAACTCAAGCCGTGTGCTGTACACCTTTAACTTTAATCCCAGTATTCAGGAGAGAGACTGCCAGGCCAGCCTGGTCTACACAGTGAGTTCCAGTCAGCCAGAATGACACAGTGAGACACTGTCTGAAAAAAACATAGGACTCTTCAGAGCAACAAACCAGCATATCACATTGGGTGCACTTCGTCAGTCCACAATAGGTAGTGGTCTCCAGAGCTTATAGACAGGCATGTGTGACATTGCCTCCTACCCTAGCCTTTGCCATCACTGTTTAACATCTAACCATCTAACCATGTGTTTAAAATCATCAGAATGGAGTCATGTCAAAGTTCTATACTACCTGCACACACGCACGCATGCACACACACACACAGCTCCCACCACCATCACCATGTCCTATTTTACAAGAGCAGTAACTCCAAAATGACCAATCCGGTTGGCACATGGGGAAGCAGTTCACTCCAACCCTAACAACAGCACCTGTAAAACCAGCCCCATGCTTGCTTGGCTCATTGGGACAGTGATTATTTTATAGAATGAAGTCTCACATGATTCTAGAATGGAAAGTAAAGCTTCCAAGCATGGTGCTGTATGCCCATAATCCCAGCATTTGGGAGGAAGAGACAGGAGGATCTTGAGTTCTAGGCCAGCCTGGGTGAGATCCTGACCCAAAATAAAAACAAAAATGGGGGCTGGAGAGAGAGAGCTCAATGGTTAAGAACACTGATTGTTCTTGCAGAAGACCCAGGTTCAAATCCCAACACCCACATGGCAGCTAACAACTGTCCATAACTCCAGTTCCAAGGGGATCCGATAGTCTCCTCTGTTCGAGGGCATTGCAAGACACAGGTGCACTTACCTACATGCAGGCAATACAGGCACATACATAAAAATAATAAAATAGGGCTGGAGAGATGGCTCAGTGGTTAAGAACACTGGTTGCTCTTGCAGAAGACCTGGGTTCAAATCCCAGCACCCACATGGCAGCTAACAACTGTCCATAACTCCAGTCCCAGGGGATCCAACAGCCTCTTCTGTCCTCCGCAGGCATTGCATGACATGGGTGCACTTATCTACATACAAGCAATACATGCATATACATAAAAATAATAAAAATGTTTTTTAATTTTTTTTTAAAAATGAGGCCTGGTGTGGTGGCACACGCCTTTAATCCCAGCACTCAGGAGGCAGAAGCTGGCAGATCTCTTGAGTTCAAGGCCAGCCTGGTCTACATAGTTCAGGCCAGCTGGAGCTACAGGAAGACCCTGTCTCAAAAAGACCAAAAAAAAAAAAAAAAGCCCAAAATGAAGAAGGATGGAATGCAGCTCAGTGGTAAAACACTTGCCCAGCTTGCAGAAGCCCTGGGCTCCATTCTTAGTACCACAAAAAGAAAAAGGATCTAAATACTTGGAGCCTTTGGGGGACGTTTTCATTCAAACCACCACAGTACACCAGGGCTACATTTTAGGCCATCCCAGAAGCAAAGGTTTTTTTGTTTCACATGGCAGGTACTGAGGGAAATGTCTGATAATGCCAAGAATGAGCCTTAAAGCATTTCTGAGCACATATCTGTGATCCCAGCCCTCAGGAGGCTAGGGCAGGAGGATTATGAGTTCTACACCAGCCTGGGCAAATGTCAGGCCAGCCTGAGCAAGCAGACACCCTGTTACCAAAAACCAAAAAGGTGCTGGGTGTGGTGGCACATGCTTATAATCCTAGCACTTGGGGTTGGAAATAGGAGAATCAGGAGTTCAAGTTTACATAGAGAGTTCTAGACCAGCCTGGGCTACATAAAAGAAGAATTTACAAAAGTAAAGGGTTACAATATTAACAAGGCTTAGTGGCACACACCCGTGATCTCTGCATTCAGGAGACTGAAACTAGAGGACCCCAAATTCAAGGCAAGTCTGAGCCCCAGCCTCCTAAATTTGCACTCCTTGTGAGTGCAAGTTCAGCTCCAGCTATATAATGTGATCCTGTCTTTAAAAGAAAGGAAGAGAAAGCCAGGCATGGTGGCTCATGCCTTTAATCCCAGCACTTGGGAGGCAGAAGCAGGCAGATCTCTGTGAGTTAGAGGCCAGCCTGTTCTACATAGTGAGTTCCAGGTCAACTGGGGCTACAGGGAGACCCTGTCTCAAAAAGACATAAATAAATACATAAATATTAAATAAATTTTAAAGGAATATAGAGATTTGGAACATGTGCTTAGTGTGTGCAAAGACCTGATTTGATTCTTATCACTACAAAAAGAAAAAAAAAAACAAAAAACTTTTTTTAAATCAACCAGAAATTTAAGAAAGGAGGTTTGCCTTTCCAGCGTCTCTGAATTCCCTACTCAGGCAGACAGACTTAATAAGGCCAGCAACTTGAGCTGGGTGTGGTAGTGCGATGCCTTTAGTTCCAGCACTGGGGGGAGGTGGGGGGACAGAGGTGGGCAGATCTCTATGAGTTCAAGTCTGGCCTGATCTACATAGTGAATTCCAGAACAGCTGAGGATACAGGGAGACCTTGTCTCAAAGAGACCAAAAAAAATTAAAAAGGCCAGCACTTGAGAGCTGGCAGAATGAATCCGTGGACCAGGTCTGTGGGCAGCGGCTGATCAGTTCAAACCTAATGGACCTCTGTCAGACCCAGAAAGGTCACATTCTTTAGATTCATGGGTAATTGGACTTTGCTTCTGATCTTTAGATCTGCAAGGAAAGATGGGGTTTTCTCAAGGTATGGATGTGGCTGTGCAGGCAGATATCTGAGAGTTCAAGGCCAGCCTAGTCTACATAGGGAGTTTCAGGCCAGCTGGGGTTACAGCAAGGAGATCCTGTCTCCAAAAGACCAAAAATCCGGGCGTGGTGGTACATGCTTTTAATCCCAGCATTTGGGAGGCAAAGGCAGGTAGATCTCTGTGAGTTCAAGGCCAGCCTGCTTTCCATAACAAATCCAGGCCAGCTACAGAGAGACCCTGTCTCAAAAAGACCAAAAAAAAAAAAGATACATAGCTTGTAAAGATGGGCTCTGCACCTTCTAAGAGTCAGCAAGCAGGGCTGGAGAGATGGCTCAGCAGTTAAGAACACTGGCTGTTCTTGCAGAAGACCCAGGTTTGAATCCCAGCACCCACATGGCAGCTAACAACTGTCCATAACTCCAGTCCCAGGGGATCAGATGCCTCTTCTGTCCTCTGTGGCCATTGCACGACATGGATGCACTTAACGTACATGCAGGCACTACACGCATACACATAAAATAAAAATAAAAAAATAATAAAATATTTTTTTAAAAAAAGAGTTGCCGGGCATGGTGGCGCATACCTTTAATCCCGGCACTCAGGAGTCAGAGACAGGAGGATCTCTATGAGTTCAAGGCCAGCATGCTCTACATAGTGAGTTCCAGGACAGCTGGGGCTACAGGGAGACCCTGTCTCAAAAAGACCAAGAAAAAAAAGTCAACAAAGGCACTTGGGTAAATGCTGCTTAGTTCACCATTGGTTGTATAGCCACAAAGGCTTTGCACTTTTTTAGATGGTCTTCCTGTGCAGCTCAAACTGACTTAATTTGCCTAATGCTGGGATTATAAGCATACACTACCACACTCAGCAAGACTTTTGTTTTCTTTTTTGTCTTTTTGAGACAGGATCTCTCTGTAGTGGGGTTGCCCTGGAACTCACTATGTAGATCATGCTGGCCTCGAGCTCACAGAGATCCCACCTGCCTGTCTCCCGGGTGGTGAGATTAAAGGTGTGCACCACCACACCCAGCACTGCTCTTTGGTGTTTTTAAAAAAATTTTTTTTTTAGTATTTTATTACTTTTATTTTTTATGTATATGCATGTATTGCCTACATGTAGGTAAGTGCACCCGTGTCATGCAATGCTCACAGAGGTCAGAAGAGGTTGTTGGATCTCTTGGGTTGTTAGCTGCCATGTGGGTGCTGGGATTCAAACCCAGGTCTTCTGCAAGAACAACCAGTGTTCTTAACTGCTGAGCCATTTCTCTAGCCCTAAAATTATTTATTTTTATTTTATGTGTATGAGTATTTTGCCTGCATGTGTGTAAGTGCACCCATATCTTACAAAGTCTGTAGAAGCCAGTAAAGGGTGCCAGATCCCCTGGAACTGGAGTTAAGGACAGTTGTTAGCTGCCGTGTGAGTACTGAGAATTGAACCCAGGTTCTCTGCAAGAGCAGCCAATGCTCTCAACCACTGAGTCATCTCTCTAGTCCCTCTTTGGATTTTTCTGTTTTGTTTTGTTGTTGTTGTTGTTGTTGTTGTTGTTGTTTGTTTTGGTCTTTTTGAGACAGGGTCTCCCTGTAGCCCCAGCTGGCCTGGAACTCACTATAGAGCAGGATGGCCTTGAACTCACAGAGATCTGCCTGCCCTGCCTCCCGAAAGCTGGGACTACAGGCAGGCCCACACGCCTGGCTTGTTTTTTTTTGTTTGTTTGTTTTTGGGGTTTTTTTGTTGTTGTTTTAAGATTTGTTTGTTTGTCTTTGGGGGGACAAGGTCTCCCTATAGCCACAGCTGGCCTGGAACTCACTATGTAGACCAGGCTGGACTCCAATTTACAGACACTTACCTGCCTCTGCCTCCCAAGTGCTGGGATTAAAACCGTGTGCCACCACGACCAACAATTGTTGACCATCTGTCCCTCTTTTGCTACCTGTAAAATGGGAACAAACGCCATTCAGAATGTGGCCGAACTCTAAGGAAGAATAAACATGAAGTGAGTTGCCCACAGCAGAGCAAGTTCTCCATGAACTCAGCTAACTTGTCTGAACTATCTAGAGTATCAACCACATAAGGAACCCCGCATTTTGCTGGACAGTTGGCTGTATGTCTCATGTGATTGACCACTTCAGAGTTTGATCTCTGGGGTTTTTTTTATGTATATGAGTATTTTGTCTGCATGTATACAAGTGAATACAGTGCCCATGAAAGCCAGATCCCTTGGAACTGGAGTTACAGAGTGTTGTGAGCTGCCATGTAGGTGCTGGGAACTGAACCCAGATCCTCTAGAGGAGCAGCAAATGCTCTTAACTGCCAAGCCATCTCTCCAGCCCCTGTTTGGTTAGGTTTTTTTTTTTTTTTTAATGTGTATGAGTGTATTGCCTACATGTATGTGAGTGCATCCATGTTAGGCAGTGCTGTGGAGGTCAGAAGAGGGCATCGGATTCCCTGGAACTGGAGTTTAAGGATGGTTCATAGCCACCATGTGGGTGCTGGGAATCAAGCCCAGGTCCTCTGCAAGAGCAGTCAGTGCTCTTAACCGCTGAGCCATTTCTCCAGCCCTTGGTTAATATTTTTGTTTGCTTTGATTTTTTGGGATACACAGTCTCATGTAGCTCAAACTAGCCTCAAACTCACTATATAGCTAAGGATGACCTTGAATTCCTGATCTTCTTGCCTCTATCTCCCAAGTGTTAGGATTACAGGAGTGCACCACCATGCCTGCTTTATGTGGTACTGGGGATCAACCTGGGGATTCCTGTATGCTAGGCAAGTACAGTACCCATCGAGCTACAGTCTGAGCTCAGGTTTTTGAGACCAGATCTTGCTATATAGCCCAGGCTGGCCTCAATCCTCCCATCTCAGCCTCCCAAGTGCTAAGATTACAGGCATGAGGCACCACAGCCTGTCTTCAAAGTTTGGTTTTTGTATGCAGGCTAAAGATATTCCTTTCTCCACTTTCTTCTCTCTCCCATCTCACTGGCTGCTGAGTGTCCCAGGGTCTCCCATTGTTCAAATTCCCTTCAGGTCCTTCTTTTTCTTCCTTGAACCCAGGACAACCTCAAGACAAACTTGCTGAATCTTCAGGGTATGTCATTAGTTGAGAAAAATCCCCTTTTGTTGCAAACATCTAGTTAACGAAACTGAGAAGTTTCACTAACTAGCCTGTGCCAGTGATTTCTCAACCTTATGCCATATGACCCAGGCTTGGGGCATCCCCTACTCTAGCCCTGAGAGCCACAGCCAAGAAGGAAACTGGAATCAGACTTGGCTCACATGTGACTGGCAACTTCAGCAGCAGTTATCTGGGAGGAGAGCCCGGCCCACAGACCTGCTCAACCACAGTTAGAGCCACATCCCCACAGGGGACTTGAGCTAGTGGCAGGGCCTCTGGCATCCTTTGTGGTTAGAAAGGACACTTCCTCTGGCTCCTGCCCCATCAAGGAGAAGGCCTGATTGCCTTCAGCACAGCTTTTTCCCAGATGGCTTGGGTAGCACCTCTGCAATGTCAGGCCTGCAAGACAGTCCCCATACCCCTTCATCTTACTAAGCTTCTAACCCAGCATCAGTACCTAACGAAAGCAGCCTAGCTCTGCCAAGTACCCATCATCTTACCGGCCTCCATTTTACAGGTGAGAGGATAGACTCAGAGAGAGAAAGTGACTTTTCAAAACCTCAAAGGCAGTTGATATACCCAGGTCTTTCTGGTGCCAGCGGGGTATCTTGAAAGGTCACATGCTTAGGCATTGGGTTAAACCTTGGGGGAAGATATGGAGACTCTGAGAAGTTACACAGCTGGTCCCCATTTGCCATGTTACAGCTAATCAAATAAGTCTGACGTGAACCCAGCCCCATGCCCCATGTGGCCAAAAAGAATGGCCCCAACCTGCTCCACCAGCAGCCTGCCCTATCAACTCAATAAATGACTCCATTGTCCCTCAGCTGCTCAGGCCAAACCCTGGAACTGGACCATGACTGAATCTCACATTACCACAGCTCCACTTCATCAGCAAGTCTTGTCAACACAGCCCATGCTCCTGGGTATATATCACTGTTACATGGCTACCACGGTACCCTGCTGTCCCCCTGGAGGGTGTCCCCACCCTTCTAGAACTTTCTGCGCTTGCTTGTTTGCCTTCGCTCGTTTACCAGAGTCAGGCCTGGTCAGGTCCGATTCCCAGAATGCTACCTAATACTCTACCAGTTCATATGGGACAAATGGCCAGTGCTGCAGACCCAGGCCTACCCTGTGTCCACCTTTCCCTGGGGTCTTCACCTCTGTAGCTCCTCTGTCCAGAGGCTGCTGACCCCAGGGCCAAGGCACACCTTACTTATGTCTATCACTATGAGACAGTGTGGTAAATGCTGCAGACAAGAAGGAGGCCTCCCATATCTTTCAGGGTCTTCATGTGCCTGTCCACCTGTATGGGCCTGAGTGCTGGTCACGCTGTGAAGCTTCTGGGATGGCCCACAATCTCTGGTATACCCAGGGCCTGTGAGCCATCACAACTAACCACATCTGGATATTTTTGTGGCCATATCTGACCATGTGAGTCTATGGGCAAGTCTGTCTGTCTTTCCTGACAGCTATCCAGCTGTGTCAGACCATATTCTGACTTTAGATGTATGTTCTCATACAGTCCTCATGATAAGCAGGCATTGCTGTTACCATTTGTTATTCTACAGTTCAGAAAAAGAGGTTCAAGGCTAGCAAGGTAGCTCAGCAGGTAGAGGCACTTGCCACCAAGTCTAAAGACCTAAGTTCAATCCCTGGGACTCATGTGGTGAAAGGAGAGAACCAACTTTTGCAAGTTGTCCTTTGACCTCCACACAGGTGGCTGTACACACACACACACACACACACACACACACACAATATAAAAAGAAAGAAAGAGAGGCCCATTGAGGTTAACAAATAGACCCAGAGTCACACAGCCTGGAAGAGAAGGCTAGCTTGAATCCACATGCAAAAGGTTTAATTAACAACTATGGTGTGCAGCTGGGGCTGACTCTATGAGTGCATGTGCATGTCTGGGGACTGTCCCACCTGTGTCTCCCAGCGTCCACCTTTCAGTCTGTCGTCTGTCTGTTCTGTCTCTAGCCTGTCTATTTCCTGTCTGTCTGTCTGTGTCTGTCTGTCTGTCTATTCTGTCTCCAGCCGTGTCCATTTTCCCTCTGTCAGTCCTGTCTGGGGGCTGTCCCTGCCAATGTCCCCCAGCATCAGGCTCTAAGCATGCGCCCGATGGAGGCCAGGCTGGGAACTACAAGTCCCGGCAGCTCGCGCGGCGGCGGACGTGGGCGCCGCGTCGGGGCGGGGCTTGGCGGCCGCAGACAGACTGCGGCACCCTCGGAGCCACAGCCGCTTGGTCTTGCAGGTGCCTCCCGCTCGCCTGCTCACCGCAGCTCGCCACACAAGCCCCGCGCCCCTGACCGCGCCCCCCGGGGCCTCGCACGCCGAGCCCAGGCCGCGGGCCGCAGTGCGGGGCCGGCGATGAGCGCAAGGAGCCGACATGAGCGCAGGTGAGCTGCCGGCCCGGCGTCGCCCACACCCCCCTGCGGGGTCGCAGGCCCTGGGCTGCATCCCGGGCCCGTTGTCCTCTCTCCGTTATGGGGACACGTCCCCAAGCCTCCCGAGATGCCGGATTCGGGATGCCGCTGCGCGCAGCCAGGCCCTGTGCTTCCCACACCCTGCGCCACAGGGTCCCTGGGGGGCGGGGAGCCTGCCCTCCCCACCCCCTCTGAACGGGGGCCCACCGTGACCAGGCGGGGGACGCGGTGCCCTCTGAGCAGTTACCCCTCTGGGTTGAATGAACCGGGCTGGGGAGCCAGCTCTCTGCGGGGCCTGGATGGGTGACCTGCGGCGCAAATGCGCCAGTGACCCTCTCCACCCCACCCACCCCCGCCTCAGGCTCCCTGAGAGCCGATCAGCGGCCAGATCCAAGGACCACACCCTGCTTAGTCCCTATGCCAGGCTGGGTGTCCTAGCGGCTTCCAGAATCCGAAATCCCACCTGCAGATGAGGCTAGACCTCTCCTACCCAAAAGGGGCTGGGGTTGCCAGCCCCCAGTGTCTGCCCCTTCCCGCCCATTACTGGAGCAGTTCCCAACCCCCATCCTATAGCGCCGCAGGTGAGAGAGGGGAAAGAATGGGAGGGCGGGGTGCCGCTCGGTTATTGGAGCATTGGCTTAGCATGCACCAGGCCCTGGGTTCTATCCTGAGCACGCAGTAAGACAATGAGGAAAGAAGTCCCTAGAATCCAGCCAGAGACTCCCAGATTCACCCAAAGTGCGCACGCACTCCAGCCTGATGGAGGCTAGGAGCATCTGGCCACAGGAGAGCCACTGAGGAGGGAGCCCCTCCGCTGCTGTGGGCCACTGCCAGATTAGCAGCCGGAAGCTGGGCCTTCTGGGGGAAAGAGAGGTTCCCAAATGACTTTGACTCCAGTCTCCCTGCTCTGCAGTGCTTGGTCTGGTTAGCCTAAGGCTGTGTGACTTTGTAGGTGTTGCTCAACCTCTCTTGGCCTCCTTTTCTTCTTTTTTCCTTTGTGGGGGTGGGGGTGGGGTGGGGGAGTGCTGGGTATCAAACCCTGGCCCCTGTCCTCTGTTGAGTTACATTGCCAGGGAGTTGAGCCTTATTTTATCTTATTTTTATTTATTTGGGTTTTTTTTTATCTTTTTGAGACAGGGTCTCCCTGTAGCCCCAACTGTCCTGGAACTCACTATGTAGACCAGGCTGGCCTTGAACTCATAGAGATCCTATTTTTATTTTTTGAGACAGTTTCATGTAGTCCAGACCGGCCTCAAACTCAGTATGTAGTTGAGGATGACCTTGAACTCCTGATCCTCCTGCTTCCAATTTTTGAGTGTTGGGATTAATATGCTGGAGCAACACACCCAGCTCTCATTTTAAGGGTTTGTTTTTTTTTTGGTCTTTCTGAGACAGTCTCCCCTGCTGACCTGGAACTTACTATGTAGACCAGGCTGGCCTTGAACTCAGAGCTCTGCCTCTGCATCCTGAGTGCTGGGATTAAAGGCGTGTGCCACCATGGATCTCTGTGAGTTTAAGGCCAGCCTGGTCTATATAGTAAGTTCCAGGTCAGCTGGGGCTACTGGGAGACCCTGTCTCAAAAAAAAAAAAATTTCAATTTATTATTATTGTGTGCGTTGGACACACGTGTGTGGAGGTCAGAGGGCTTTTCAAAAATCGGTTCTTTCCTTCCACCATGGGTTCCAGGGATCAAACTCAGGTCATCAGGCTTTTACCTGTTGAGCCATCTCCATGCCCCCACCTCCCTGTTTAGATGAGATTCTGTACTGTGCATGGAGCAGCTAGCTATGAGGATGAATTGAGAACTGTGTTCCTCACAGCCAGTGGGTCCAACTCCCCACTTTGAGATATGACTCTGGGCCAGTATCTTCTGACCTCAGGCTGTCCCTCAGTTCCTCCTCCACTTGAGGAAAAATGACTTTAATCCCTCCCTCAAGCCTTAGGCCTTGCTGGCTGTCACACAGGAGAGCAGAAACAGCTTAACAAAGTTCTCATGCCTCCCAGTCCACAGCCTGTGCCAGCCAGCGCTGGAATGGAAAGCTCTAGACAGCTGATCTGTGGAGAACCCTATCCAAGTGCTTTGCTAATGTGTCCTGCCAGACAGCCTGCCCTGGGTGTGGTCCTTTCAGGAACTCTAGAGATTTCCCCAGATGTCACCTCCTCCTCCTTGCAGGCTCCCTTCCTCTCTTCTCTTCCAAGGTTGGTTGTGAGCCTTTTTTATGAAAAGATGGATATGTGCCAGGGAACTTCCCAGATTAGATAGTAAGAGTCCTTCAGGAAGAGGCAGGAGCCTGCACACCTATCAGCACACTGACCTGGGATGGGGATGAGGAGGCTGGTCCAGCACCTTCCTGCTCTGCTGTGTGTAGGAAGGTGCCTTCATTCATTCTTTCTTCAGTCAGTCCCTCAGTGCTGCCCTAGCAGGCAGCAGGTACCATGAGTAGAGCCGATGGATGAGGAGAGTGTAGGGGCAGCAGGTCTTCGGGGGAAGACAGGTCCCTTTTCAGTCTCCAAACAACAGGCTGGCAGAGTGGGTGCAGGAAGCCCAACATCCACATTTGTGAGCCATGCTCAGAGGCCACCCCCCAGGTTGAGGTGGGTGGAGTAAGGTCAGAACAGTGATGCGCCAAAGTCCAGGGTCGGTCCTCTGGCTCTTTCAGGTCCAGCTCCAGCCAGCCAGTGTCCCCAGGACCCCAAGCTACAGGAAGCAGCTGATACTCAGGCCTGGGGGCAGCACCCCTGTAGGTTTCTGGCTGGGTGATGAGAAAGGAGAAGGCAGCCTGGGAAGTGGGTCAGAGCAGCAGCCACGCCTCTTGGGCAGGAAGCGGCCCACCTGCACCAACCATACGGACTTTAAACACAGGCTGTGGCTGCAGCTATGGCTTCTGCCTGCTGCTCTATGTGCCAGCTGCACACATCTCTGAATTGTTGTCCTAGGGAGGGGAAGTGGAAGCTCAGGAAGACTAAGGCACCTGCCTTACTAAGCACAGACAGTTGGCAGACAGCCAGGCTGTGACTCTTGGGCCGCACTCCCCCCAACCCCCGTCCCAACACACACCTCAATTTCTCAGTCATAAAATAGAGATTAAAGTGTCTGCTTCATAGGGTTGTGGGGAGGAGTGAGCGAGTGATCACACAGCCTTGATCGGCCCCTTGGGAGTCTGAGGTGCTGTTTCTCAGCCACCTGGAAGGTTGGGCCTACTGTCCTGAGTTCAGGTCTCAGCAAGAGTAGAGCTAGGCTGCTCTGTGGAGCCAAGGCCACTCTTGACCTATGGTTCAAGAAGAAAATGATCCCCCAGCCACCCTCCAGCTGTGGTCCATGTCTGTTCTGTCTGCTCCACAGACCAGCCTCTTCCTGGAGCCATGCAGTACCATATGTTTTCTGTGCAGGCTGGAGAGGGCCTGCCAGTGTGGTTCTGGTTTGGCTGCTTTCTGGGTCCTCTGGAAAGAGCCCTCAGGACAAGTAGCACACGTCATTTCTCTGGCTGTTCTTTGTAGGCTCCAAAGCCCAGGACCAGGCTCAGGCTTCCCAGCCCTGTGGGTCTTTGTGCCGCTGCCTCAGTTCCCTGTGTGCCCAAGGGAGCATCCATCCTAGAATTAAGAACAGCGCCTGGCACATGGGAAGTGAGCTGTTAGACTGCCCTAGTTACCACACCCAGTCTTCTTTTTGAACAAGACAAATAAACCTATCATTTAATTAACAAAAACAAACAAACCCAGCCTGCCTGGGCTTGTCTCCTAGAGTTACCATATCCTTGTTGTGTGATTTTGGACATGTCACTTAACCTCTCTGAGCCTTTGCTTTTCTTTAAAATAAAGATTGGGAAGTGGAGAGGTAGCTCAGAGGGTAGAGGGCTTGCTGTACAGGCATGCAGACCCCAGTTCGGATCCCCAGTGCCAACAGAAAAACCAGGCGCAGCTACATACGTCTGAAACCCTAGTGCTGTGGGGACAGACAGGCAGATCCCTGGGGCTTACTGGCCAGTCACTAGCCTGTTTGGTGAGCTGCTGATTCAGAGAGAGACCCTGTCTCAAGTGAAATAAGAAAAGTGACAGGAAGACTCCCTACACACACAGACGCACATGGGTGAGCACACCTGTGCACACTCAGAAGTAATGAAAAACAAAGCAGTAATACCTGACAAAATCACCATGTTAACCCTGTAAAAGTGGTCTGGAGCAGGGGCTCGCACATGATCAGCCCTCGGGGAATGTTGGCTGCTCCGTTGCTGGGCATCACACTCTCTGTCACTGAGTCACTCTCCCAGCCCAACTGTCAGGACTGTCTGAGAAACTGGGCCGAAACTGCAGAAGCCTCAGCCTGTGGAGACCAAGCAACTAAGAGGCTAGAGATGCCACCACTATGGCAGCTGCTTAGGGCTTGTTGGGTAGAAACTTCTAGAAGGACTCAGGTTAGAAAGAGCCCAGAAATTCATCAGCTTGCCCTGCAGCTGCTTGGCTTCGCAGCTCCTTAAGGAGTTTCCAGAGGCCCTAGTGAAGTGAGCCACTGCCCAGCACCACCCATCCCCACTGAGGCATGGATCCAAGTAACTCAGGTGGTCTAGCCACTGGCCACCACAGAGGCTGTCCCCACAGAGGGGCTGTGTACCCACCCCTCCTGGGAGCTCTTACTGTCCACCAGCTCTGCAGGAGAGACCAGATAAAAGGTGTTTCTGCCCCAGCCATCCATGTGTCTGACACAGCCATGGTGGACCTGACTCCCCAGGGTCTCTTGACTCCAAGCCAGACCTGGACAAAGGGACTGACTGAGAACAAGTGGCCCCCACCCTTGCCTGTGGGTAAGAGTGCAGAAGGGAGTGAGGCACAGCATCCCACACAGGCAGGCAGCAGCAGACACCAGAACACAGCTCTGGCCAGACCACAAGGGAGTTCTGAGTAAGGGGTCAGTCAGCTTACAAGAGGCCTGGGTACAGAGGGCCCGACTTGGCAGGCTTAAGGAAGGAAGAGGAAGCCTGGGGATGCAGCCTGGTTCTGAAGCAGCTTGCCTAGTGTGAGGGCCTGGGTTCCAACTCCAGTACTGCAAAACAAAAAACATGTCCTCCCCTTGGTGGCCTCCTTTCCATCCACAGACAGCAGCCCGCTCGTGGGCAGCACGCCCCCCAGCTATGGGACCCTGACGATCGGGACATCGATCGGGACATCGATCGATCCCCTCAGCTCCTCAGTTTCATCCGTGGTAGGTAGTGATGGTGGGTGGGTGGGTGACAGAGTGGCCCACCCCCAGCACCCTGGCCTTGTCCTGTCCCCTCCTCCCTCTGCTTCATCACCCTCTTCACCTGCATCCTCAGAGGCTCAGCGGCTACTGTGGCAGTCTATGGAGGGCCATCGGCTATCACGTCGCGGTCTGGATGCTGGCAGGGATCCCTTGGCTGCTATTCCGTTGGAAGCCCTTGTGGGGCGTCCGCCTGCGCCTCCGGCCGTGCAGCCTGGCCCACGCCGAAACACTCGTTATCGAAACAAGAGACAAAGAGGTGAGCAGGGTCACTCGGGGCTGGGGAAGGGTCCAGGATGCTGGGGTTCTCAGCCCAGCCACTGCCAGCCCTTGGAAGGGGGACAGGAGGCAAGTCCCCATCTTCCTTTGTACCTCAGTGCCTCCATCTGGGCAGTGGACAGAGAAGGGTCTGGTGCTTCCCGGGTCTTTTTTTTGAGACAGGGTCTTACTATGTGGCCCTTACTGGCCTGGAACTTGCTATGTAGACCAGGCTGGCCTTGAATTCACAGAGATCTGCCTGCCTTTGGTGGGGTTAAAAGCATGTGCCACCATGCCCAGCTCTATTCTCTTTTTAAAAAAATACTTATTTTAGGGCCGGGCGTGGTGGTGCACGCCTTTAATCCCAGCACTTGGGAGGCAGAGGCAGGCGGATCTTTGTGAGTTCAAGGCCAGCCTGGTCTACATAGTGAGTTCTAGGATAGTTGTGGCTACAGGGAGACCCTGTCTCAAGACCAAAAATATATAAATATGTAATTTTATGTATATGTATGCACACCACATCTGTGCAGGAACCTGCAGAGATCAGAAGAGGTTGCTAGATCCTCTGGAACTGGAGTTACAGTTGGTTGTGAGCTGCCATGTGGGTGTTGGGAACTAAACACAGGTCCTCTACAAGAACAATAAGTGCTCTTAACTACTGAGCCATCTCTCCAGTACCCCTTGCCCCCACTTTTTTTTTTCTTTAGAGAACTCTTTATTAGTCTATAATCAAACCCACATAAATAAGATCTCACATTTAGGGCTGGAGAGGTGACTCCATGAGTAAAAGCACATGAGGACTTGGGTTTGGATCTCCAGAGCACATGGAAAAAGCTGGCATGGTCACCTGTGCACCTGTAACCCCTGCATTCTTGAGGTGGGGCAGAAGGCGAAGATGGGCTTTGCTGGGGCTTCACTGGGGCTTGCTGGCTTCCAGCCTAGCTCCAGGTACAGTGAGAAATTCTGTCTCAAGGGAGTAAGGCTGAGAGTGACTGAGCAGGGCACCTGGTGTCCTGTTCTAGACTGTGTGCACACTGGCATGCTCCTACACATACATGCACATACACCACACTCACACAAAGACCATTTAATATAGTGTGTTGGTCCTGTGTAAACAGATACCCTGTGCCATTGGCTGTGGGACTGGCCTGGGAGGGTGGGGTCTCTCACTAGGCTGAGACCATACCTCTTTGTTCCAGGATAGCTTGTGGCAGCTCTTCACTGTCCAAGTACAGACCGAGGCTGTCAACCAGGGCAGGTGAGACCATGGGTGTCCCATCCTAGGGAGGGACAGGAACTCTCATGGCCCCTGGAGCAGCACCGTAAGCCCTACTCTCTCTCCAGCCTGGGGCTGTACCCACAGGCCCAAGCAGAAGATGGCCGGAGCCAGGTAGCAGTGGGGGCAGTACCAGAGGGCACGTGGAAGGACACCACCCAGCTCCACAGGCAGGAGAAGGCAGTGAGTGACCTGCTAGGCTCTGGACCTGACCCTGGCCTTCTCTGAGCCATACTTTGTGCAGTGGGGGGACTTCAAGCCTCTCCTGTGCTGCTGTTGCGGTCTCCTCTCCCCACCCTCTGCACACGCATGCTCCTTGGACCAGGCTGCCTCCCACCAGCCTCTTCCTCTCCCACCCAGAACCAGGTGCTGCGGTATTACCTCTTCCAAGGTCAGCGCTACATCTGGATGGAGACCCAGCAAGCCTTCTGCCAAGTCAGGTAGGGGCCCAGGCATGGCCACACTATCTCCAGCAGGGCAGGTTTGGGCACTAGGGCATGATGGGGCTGGCCTGGCCCAGGCTACCTTCAGCTGCCCTGAAACCTCTGCCGAGTCCATGAGCCCCTCCAGGGAATGGGGGTATGTCCCACCTCGTAGGGTCGTTTTGAAGGGACACCTCCTGGGGATCATAACACAAGCTCTGACTCCCATGGTGTGCTCCGACTGAGTCCCTGTCTGCCACCATGGCTTTGTGTGGATCTCTTAGAAGCAGACGCCCCAGGCGAGGGCAGAGGCATTGTTCTGGGAGATGGCTCCAGACTGCTGGAAAAGTGGTGGTGGAAGGCACCAGGCCTGTTGCCACCACTAATACCAGGAGCACAGGCTCCTAGGGACACCCCTGGCCAGAGTTGAGCATGAACTTTGGGGGACCACCCCCAAGGGATTACAGAGTCCAGGGACACAATCTATCAGCTTCCAGTCATGAAGGGTTTCAGGCTGCTCTTGGGGAGTTAGACTCTGCCCCCTTGGGCCTTTGTCCCTGGTAAGTAGGGGGATGCTCACATAGCCAGGACAGTCTTTAGGTAAACACAGGTGTTTTGTGCGGTGAGTACAATGGGGAAGGGACACCACTAGCCTGTGGTGCATAGTGAGGACATGGCCAGAACTCACTAGCATGTTTGTCACTTAGCCTTGACATTATCTCACTCAGTCACCTAAAGCCTGATGAGGTGGGTGTGTTCCTGCCCCCATTCTGCAGATGACAAAACAGAGACACAGAGTAACTTGCCTTAGGCGCTCTTTCCCCAGGGCTCAGTGTGGCCAGAGGGGGCCAGAAGGCCCTGGATCCCCGAGTTCCTAACCTATGGGAGATGGGATGCAGAGCTCAGACCTTTATCACCCACACAGTGTCCCCTCCCCACCCATCCATCCCCACCAGCCTGCTGGACCATGGTCGCACCTGTGATGACATCCACTGCTCCCGCTCCGGCCTTGGCCCCCAGGACCAAGCCATGAGGTATGTGCTGCCCTCTGCCCACCCCACTCCTTCCACACCCCTGCTGCCAGTCGGTGCCTTCTCTAGGCCTTGGTTTCCCTAGTGTAAAGTGGGAGTGCTGGTCCCCCAGGAAGATCCACCTGACGGCTCTGCTGCCTCCCCTTCTTACAGGAAGACTGTTTATGGCCCCAACGAGATCAGCATACCTGTCAAGTCCTATCTGCAGCTCCTGGTGGATGAGGTAAGGGCTCCTGGTCTCACCCCGACCAGCCATCCTCATCCAGGTAGGGATCAGTGACTAATCATCTCAAACCCTGAGAGAGCTCAGTCAGCTCAGCCTGAGAGAGACCATGTTGAAGATGACGGGCAGGGTCCACACAAAGCCTGGGCCAGAGGAGCCTAAGGCAGAGCCACAAAGCCCAAGTACTACCATGTACCAGGTGGCCTGCTCTAGAGCCAGGCCTGCCCTTCTTCTTGTGTTCTGCTGGCAGCCCTCTGAATAGGGACAAGCGCTACCTCTCTGTGCACTCAGGAGGAACTGAGGCCCAGAGTGGGACCTGACATGACTAAGGTTACACATTCAGGTGCTGTGTGGTTTTAGGCCTGTGACTTAACCCTCCTGTGTTTTGTCTCTGTGTCTGTAAAATGGAGCTGGTGGTGGCTCCCCCTTGTGGAAATGTCCTCAGCATTCATTGCATGGCACTTAGGAAGCTAAGCAGGGGTCTAATGTGTCGGACTCAGCAAATGCCTGTCTTCTCTTAGAGCAGCAAAGCTGACAGCTTGAGGATGTCACGGGGGATGAGGATGGGTCTTGGGCAGCCACCTGGCTCTCCCCGCTGTGGTTGGGCTGCATAAGGTGCGGTCCTTAACATTGCCTCCTGTCCCTCCTCCAGGCACTGAACCCCTACTATGGATTCCAGGCCTTTAGCATCGCACTGTGGCTGGCCGACCACTACTACTGGTACGCTCTCTGCATCTTCCTCATCTCAGCCATCTCCATCTGTGTGGCGCTGTACAAGACCAGAAAGGTGAGTGAGGTGGGCTAGCGGGGCCAGGCCGGGTTTCCCCAAGAGGCTGCCATATGCTCATCTCCTCTTGTCCCTCTGCCCACAGCAAAGCATAACTCTTAGGGACATGGTCAAGCTGTCCATGCGGGTGTGTGTGTGCCGGCCTGGTGGAGGTGAGGAATGGGCAGGAGGGAGGCTGGGGTGTGGGACGGGGAGGCAGCTGGCCCCTACTGAGCCCCACCTGCCCACAGAGGAGGAGTGGGTGGACTCCAGCGAGCTGGTACCTGGAGATTGCCTGGTGCTGCCCCAGGAGGGTGGAGTGATGCCCTGTGATGCTGCCCTGGTTGTTGGCGAGTGTGTGGTCAACGAGAGCTCCCTGACAGGTGAGCCCAGCCTGGACCTTCTTCCCTGCCACCCAGTCCTCTGCTTTGGCCAGAAGTTTTAGTTCAATTTTTCTTTTTCTTTCAAGTCACAGTCTTGGCTTTAGCACTTGCTAACCCCATACCTCTGGGCTTTATCACTTAACTAACTGCCTAGTTTTTCCTGCTATAAAATGGAGCTGCCAGTCACTCCAGGATAGGGTATGCAGATCAGGCACCAGCATGTGTGAACTCTTTCTACATCGCATCTGCCAAATGGCTTACACTCCAAACCACACAGGAGAATGTGGCCCACAAGCTAGGGTCCCCATCACTGCCACATCTCTTCTGTGCATTTATGGACCATGTGTGCACAAACACCTCTGCATTGTTTCTGTGTGCATCCCATTTAATTCTGCTCCTGCTGGCAATCCCGTTTAATTCTGCTCCTGCTTTTCCTGCACAGCAAACCCTGGACCCTTGTTCCCATGCATGTAGGGCTCCACTTCAGGCTTTGTGGAGACACAGTGCAGGTGGATGCTGACTGGCCATGCCAGGCCCATTAATGGGGATAATAGAACATGAGTTTCCAGCCAGTGCAGGGGTCACCACTGTGAGCAGCCTCAGCCTGAGTTCCTTTCAATACATACGAGATACATGTAAGAACTGGGCACAGGGGCACTCAGGACACTGAGGCAGGAGGATCACGATTTCTAGACCAGCCTGAGAGACACAGATGTTGTCTTAGGGGAAAAAAAAAACCTTTCTCTGAATACGTTGTCTTGGTGGTTAATTAAAACCAGGACATGGTGATTGGTTTGTTTCCAAGGAGTTTCTGGCTTGAGATTTCTTTATTGTTTAGTGTTTTGGTTTTATTTGTTTGTGGTACACTAATCACCTGAGGCCTTGCACATGTTAGGCAGCTGCTTTACCCCTGAGCTCCATCCCTGTCCCTCTTTTTTTTCCACTTTGTATTTGAGACAGGGTCTCACTAAGTTCCATAGGCTGGCTTTGAATTCACTCTGTAGTCCCAGCAGACCTCAAACTTGTAATCCTCCTGCCTCAACCACTGGAATGATTACAGGCCCTGCACCACCAGGCCTAGCTTGGAGTTTTATCTATATAGAAAACTAATGAGGGACTGGAGAGATGGCTCAGCGGTTAAGAGCACTGCCTGCTCTGGCAGAGGACCCAGGTTCGATTCCTAGCATCCATGTGGTGGCTAACAACCATCTGTAACTCCAGTTCCAGGGAAATCCAGCACGCTATTTTGACCCCCAAGGGCATTGCATGGCATGGTGCACTTACACACATGCAGGCAATACACTCATGCACATAAAAATAAAATTTAGAAAGCTAATGAAATGGCTGGGTGTGGTAGCACATGCCTTTAATCCCAGCAGAGGCAGGATCTCTGTGAGTTCAAGGCCAGCTTGGTCTACATACTGAGTTCTAGGCCAGCTGGGGTAGTATATGGTTTTAATCTCATTTAATGTCAGCACTCAGGAAGCAAAGGCAGGATCACTGCAAGTCCAGCCTGGGCTTCATAATGAGACCCTGTCTCAAAACAGCAGGAACAGCAAAAAGAGTTAAGCATAGTACACATGGCCCACACCTGTAATCCCAGCACTTAGGAAGTTGAGGCAGGAAGGATTAGGAGTTCAAGGTCATCCTTGGCTACACAGTGAGTTTAAGGCCCACCTGGGCTACATGAGACCCTATGTAAATAAAATAAATCTGGCCCTCCGTGGATTGTCTGCTCCTACCCTATCTGTCCATCCCATCTGTTAGGAACACAGGCAGCCTGGGTTGCCCTTGAGACCCTCCTAGAAATCTGCACCATAGGTGCTCCATAATCCTACCCTCTCGGGTGTTCAGAAAGGATTGCTACTCTGTCAGGCAGCCTTCGTGGGCTTTAGAGAATTATGAATTATGAAAGATGTGGCCAGGTGTGGTAGCACAGACCAGTAACCCCAGGACTTGAAAAGCTGAGGCCAGAGGATCACAAGTTCAAAGCCAGCTTCATTACATGGCAAGACCTGTCTCAGAAAACCAAAAAAGTAGTGCATGCTTGTGATAATTCTAAAAGGACAGAGACTCCCCAATACATGCACATGCTTGTACCATCAGACCCAACTTCCCCAAGTGGACTCCTGGTAACTGGCTGCCCTCCCTCAAGATTTCCTCATGTCTTATGTCCTCTGCCCTCTCTGGCCTGTGACTCTCTTGCTAACCACCTGGTTGTGTCAAATGCAACTTAGAGCTGATGGAACAGTCTGTGCACAGCTTTACCTACGCTGGTGGGAGGGGACACTCTGAGTGCCCCTTGAGGACCTTACACAGTGTCCTTCCCAGGGGAGAGTGTCCCAGTCCTGAAGACTGCCCTGCCAGAGGGGCCCAAGCCCTACTGTCCAGAGATCCATCGGCGACACACACTCTTCTGTGGGACCCTCGTTCTGCAGGCCCGGGCCTATTTGGGACCCCATGTCCTGGCAGTGGTAACTCGGACAGGTACAGACCTGGAGGGGAGAAGAGTGCTGTCTTGGGGTAGGACAGGACTTGGAGCCCTGGACCCCACAGCCAGCTCTGCCACTGCCTTGCTGTGGTTCCCCCACTAGTGCTGCCCCACCCCAGTCTTCATGTCCCCATCTTCACAGACTGTGAGTAAGCACTGCATATTCAAAGGAGACAGCAGGGGCCCTCACTGGGAAGGGGAGGGGCCTGTTAAATCCCAGCTTGCATTTTAAGTGGAACCACCCACTTAATGTCCACTAACTCCATTTTTTTAGATCCTAAGGGGGCCGCAGGTACACAATCCCAGCTGCTTAGGAGGCAGAGGCAAAAGGACAGGCTAGCCTAGACAATTTAGTGAGTGCCTCTGTCAGAATAAAAAGTAAATAGGGGCTTAGGACATAGCTCAGTGCTTGCCCCTAATGCATGAAGCCCAAAGTTCAATTTTCAGAACTGTGAAAAGAAAAACAAGAACCACTGGGATGGAGCCAGGCTTATGAACCTTCACCTGTGACCCCAAACCAGATGATGACTAACCTGGTGAGGCCTTGGACCAACCCTGCCTCCCCTGCCTTGGTTTCCCCTTCTGCCTTCAGGGTTCTGTACAGCCAAGGGGGGCCTGGTGAGCTCCATCTTGCACCCACGGCCCATCGACTTCAAGTTCTACAAACACAGCATGAAGTTTGTGGCTGCACTGTCTGTCCTGGGTGAGTGGGCTCTATATCCCACTGTGCTGACAGCCCACGCCCAGGTCCCGAGCCCCACTCACCCCTTGCTGTCTCCCCAGCTCTGCTTGGCACCATCTACAGTATCTTCATTCTCTACCGCAACCGGGTAAGCCATGGACTGGGTGGGGTCGCCAGCAAGCAGGACTGAGCCAAGGAGGCTCTGTGCTCACAGTGCCTCCTGCCAGGTACCAATCAACGAGATTGTGATCCGGGCTCTGGACCTGGTGACGGTGGTGGTCCCACCCGCTCTGCCTGCCGCCATGACTGTGTGTACACTCTATGCCCAGAGCCGACTACGTGAACAGGGCATCTTCTGCATACACCCTTTGCGCATCAACCTCGGGGGCAAGCTTCGGCTCGTGTGCTTTGACAAGGTAGTGGTCATGGGCAGGGGTGGCTGGCAGGCCTTTGGAGCTGGGTACCTCAGCTAGGCCTCTGAACCCATATACCTGAGCAATATCAGCAGAGGGCCTGCAGGACCTGGGTCCACCACAGTAAGAACATGCAGGGCACCTCCTCCATACTTCATGCTCATGTCTGGAGGTGAAGTGCTTGAAGCCATTTATTCATTTGCTGTGCTCCTTGGGCTCTATACATAGCCCTAGAGACCATGGAGACCGGCAGAGATGTCCTCAGGGACACTAGTGTGTGTCCCCAGTGAGTGAGCACAGCAGCAGCATATGTGTGCAAGGCAGGGAGGGGTGTTAGGGAGCATGTGAGATGCCTTGGTGGGTGGGAACAGTGACTGCTTCTCAGGCTTCTCTGAGCAGGTAGGAAGGGACAAGCGTGAACACCTCTAGGGACAGAATGTGCCTGGGGCACAGTGAGCAGTGGGGGTGACAGGACAGGACCAGGTGGGCAGTGCCCTGATGAGCAGCGGCCTCTTGTTGCCCATTGGGTCCATGAACTGAGGAGAGTATAGTCAGATTCACATGGGGGCAAGGAGAGTTACTCCAGCAGATGCACAGGAGTGCAGAGGCAAGAGCCCTCCTGTGGCCCTAGCTCTGGTTCCTGGCTTCCCCTGGCTCATCTAGGGTCTTGGCCCTGTCCTCCTGCAGACGGGCACCCTCACAGAAGACGACCTGGATGTGATGGGGGTGGTGCCCCTGAAGGGGCAGGCATTGCTGCCGCTGGTTCCAGATCCCCGCCACCTGCCCCTGGGGCCCCTTCTTCGAGCACTGGCCACCTGCCATGCCCTCAGCCAGCTACGCGACACCCCAGTGGGCGACCCCATGGATCTCAAGATGGTGGAGTCTACAGGCTGGGTAAGGAGGCCAGGCAGGCCAGCCCCTGCTTTGGGGCAGCCAGGTCTGATGAATGCCACCTCACCCTCATTCTAGGACTCCCCAAATGGTCTCTGTCACACCACCATCACTCAGTCATGGCAGAGCCTTGTGCTGAGAACCTACTGAATGCTGGCATTTTGCTTGTCTCATTCACTCCTACCCAGACTCCAACATAAATTTAAAACCTGCTTCATAGGGAGGAAACTGAAGCTGGTGGAGAGATGGAGCTTATCAGTGGCACAGCCAGAGTGCACATAAGAGACTACACAGATCCAAAGCCCCTCCTCCAGTCATAAAAGAAGTCTTCCATCAGTCTAGCTTGAGTCTCTCCTGGTGTTGCTCCATTGGTCAAGGACCTGGTTCCCAACTTCCTCTGTCTGCCCCCAGGTCCTGGAGGAGGGCCCAGCTGCAGACTCAGCACCTGGGTCCCAAGTCTTGGCAGTGATGAAACCCCCACCCTGGGGGCCCCAACTGCAGGGAACGGTGAGCTGCTGGCTGACTGGGGTTTGGGGCCCGAGGAGTGGGCCCTGCAGCCAGCCCCTCAGCTCTTTTCCCACCCACAGGAAGAGTCTGTGGAACCAGTCAGCGTCCTGTGCCGCTTTCCCTTCTCCTCTGCCCTACAGCGGATGGACGTAGTAGTGGCATGGCCGGGGGCCACCCAGCCCGAGGCCTACGTCAAAGGCTCACCAGAGCTGGTGGCCGGCCTCTGCAGCCCTGAGTCAGGTGAAGGGGGCAGGCCTAGAGTCCACTGCTGGGCTGTAGGCACAGAACAGGGCAGTTTTGGTCTCTGCTCCCCTTTACCCCATGCCCTAGTGACGTTCTCTGTCCCCACAGTGCCCAGTGACTTCGCCCAGGTGCTGCAGAGTTACACAGCTGCTGGCTACCGTGTTGTGGCCCTGGCTGGCAAGTCGCTGCCTATTGTGCCCAGCCTGGAGGCCGCTCAGCAGCTGACAAGGTAAATACACCCCCAGTGTATACTAGGGAGGTGTTGGCTCACGCTGAGCCCAGGGAAGTGCCCCTTCCTGGTGGCTGGGAGGGAGACTTTGACCGCTGCTTGACCTCTGACTGGGGCCTGGGCCTGTCACCCTCCAGAGACACTGTGGAACAGGAGCTGAGCCTCCTGGGGCTACTGGTCATGAGGAATCTGCTAAAGCCACAGACGACCCCGGTTATCCAGGTTCTGCGGGGGACTGGCATCCGCACAGTCATGGTAACAGGTACAGTGGCCTACGAGGCCCGTGAGGGGGACATGGCCCACCCATCCAGGGCAGAAGGAAGGCTGCCTGGTGTCACCTGCCATGGCATCTTTCTGGAGCCAGTCCCTCCACCCCATTTGACGGATGAGGAGCCTGAGGCCCAGGGTGGAACAAATTCTAAGAGCTAGGTGGGGTGTCAGCCTGGGTTACAGCCTCTCTGGGCTCCAGGTTCCCCTGCCAGGTGAGATAATGTCAGGCTGGAAGACTGACAATCTCCTACAGCAAGGAAGATTCTAGCCAGGGTGAAAGGCGAGGAGCCCCCATGCCCCCCAGCCTGTGCACGCTCCCAAACATGCCACGCCCAGTCGTGCAGCAGTGAGCCTTGAGCTCAAGCGCCGCCCCCAGGTGCTGCTCTGATGCCCAGGTGGTTTGTGTCACCACTGAAGAAACTATGCTAGGGATGTGCTGGTTTATCCAGCTCAGCCAGTGATGGTAGACAGAGCTCATGCATGTTCCATATGTAAGGGCCAGGGTGACGAGGCCCCCCTGGAAAGCATTAGACTCTGACCTTGTCCTAAACCACTAGGGGACAACCTACAGACAGCAGTCACTGTGGCCCGGGGCTGCGGCATGGTGAGCCCTCAGGAGCACCTATTCATCGTCCATGCCTCTTACCCTGAGCAGGGCCAGCCTGCCTCTCTCCAGTTCCTGCCAGTTGAGTCCTCTACAGCCATGAATGGGGCTAAGGTGAGGCTGGCTCAGAATTCTGGACGTGGCACCCCACCCCTGACACCTGACCCAGGCCCTAGCTCTTCAGGCCAGGTTGGGGTCACTAAGCTGAGCTCCCTGGATCCCCAGGAGCCTGTCCAGGCCACAGGCTACACCATGGAGCCTGAGCCCCGATCCAGCCACCTGGCCCTCAGTGGGTCCACTTTTGCTGTCCTTCAGAAGCACTTCCCCAAGCTGCTGCCCAAGGTAGGGCCGCCTGGGGGAGGCTGACCAGGGGAGGGTTACCCAGGTGAGGGCCTCAACACTGCCCATTCCTCAGCACTCCCTGGGTGTCTCGGCTCTCCCCTCCTGCACTCCAGGTCCTGGTGCAGGCCACCGTCTTTGCCCGCATGGCCCCAGAACAGAAGACAGAGCTGGTGTGTGAACTGCAGAAGCTTCAGTGAGTGCTGGGCAGCAAGGGCAGCAAAGGCTGCTGGGAAGGATGTCCATCTGCCCTGTTCCTCTCCTCGGGCAGTAGAGCCCCGTCACCTGTCAGAAGCACCAAGGACATGGTAGCACATGCCTATAACTCAGCACATGGGTGGCAGAGGCAGGAAGATGCTGCAAGTTCAAACTAGATTGGGTTACATAGTAATTACTCTATCTAAAACAAAATGGGCTAGGTTGTAGCTTAGTGCTTAGTTGATAGAGTGCTTGCCTAGAAGGCGCGAAGCCCTGGTTTGATCCCTAACACTACATAGAGCCTGACTGCATGGTGGGACCTGCCTGTAATCCCCACACTCAGGAAGTGCAGGCAGGAAGATCAGACTTGGGTTTAAGGTCATCCTCAGCTACATGAAACTGTCTGGAAAGAAAGGGCACTCAGGTTGGGCTGGGAGTGTGGTAGAGTACTTACCTGGTACGTAAGGAGACCAGGGACCCATCCCCAACACCACAGAAAGTAAAGAACAACCTGGTGATGGCAATGCCTTTAATCCCAGCACTCAGGAGGCAGAGGCAGGCAGATGTCTGTGAGATCAAGGCCAGTCTGGTCTACATAGCTGGTTCTAGGCCAGCTGGAGCTATAGGGAGACCCTGTCTGAGAAATTAAATAAATAATAAAATGAAGAACGAGGTCCCCAGGGCTCCCTGCTGTCTCATGCCTAAACTAATGGCATCTATTTTCCAAGCACCACGTGGTCATTAGGAGTTCAACCATAACCAGACTCCAGTAAACCTGTGAAGTTTCGGGACTCGGGTTTGCTTTGCTTAGCGGGGGACCTATTGGCTTCGGGGCAGACGGTCTGATCGGTGTCTTCCCAACAGGACAATTTATTTTAAAAATCAGATGGTTTTTATACATCCCAAGAATCTAGCAGTCACGTGGGATATGGCAGTCACGTACGAGGATTTAGGGTACAAAGAAACAGGACATTTAGTCTGTTAGTTGGCGCCAGAAGGATTCTTAAACTTTTACTCAAGGTTATCAATGCCCATCCAGTAGTTTATTGTCCACAGTGTTTTCTTTCTTAGAACTAAAAGCATGGTAAATTTTTAGCTTTTAGCTCAGGAGTAAACCTTTAACCTGGCCCAATCTCTTAGCCAGGGATAGCTGAGTTATTTGTTCAGGACAAGGAGATGAGCTAAGGGTTGTTGACCAAGACACTTTCCCACAGAGCAGGGAGCCTGCACTTTTATGACCAAGCCGCTTCCTCCTGCCAGTCTGGCAGTGTTCTACAAGACAGGGATTATCAGAGCCACTGTTTTCAGTGCCCCTCCCTTTAGCAGAGAATGCAGCCTGGACCTGTAAGTTTTAGGCTCACCTCACCATAGGGCCTGGCATCCTGGTTTCCTACAATGAAGGGTGTGGAGTTGGCTCACAGGCTATTTCTGCACACTTCTCTGTTCAGGTACTGCGTGGGCATGTGTGGGGACGGTGCCAATGACTGTGGGGCCCTGAAAGCAGCTGATGTGGGCATCTCGCTGTCCCAGGCTGAGGCCTCAGTGGTCTCACCCTTCACCTCCAGCATGGCCAGTATTGAGTGTGTGCCCACCATCATCAGGTAAGGCAGCAGGGCCAGTGGGTAAGGGTGAGGCAGGGCCCATCAGGGGCTGAGTCTCCTCATGGCCACTTCTACTCCCTAGGGAAGGCCGGTGTTCTCTGGACACCTCATTCAGCGTCTTCAAGTACATGGCCCTGTACAGCCTGACCCAGTTCATCTCAGTCCTGATTCTCTACACGGTGAGCATTGGTGCACTCTGGACCCCAGGTCTGCACACTGTCCCCACCAGGCCCAGGGAAAAGACAGTGGCTAGGAGCCCAGTGGGTTCTAGGATGCATGATTGCCACTTGCCAGTGTGATTGAGGCAGTAAAGCTCATGTGGGACAAAAGCACTAGGCATTGACTGGGCATAGTGGTGCATACTTTTAATCCCAACACTTGGGAGGCAGAGGCAGGCATGTCTCAGAGATGATGGCCAGCCTGGTCTACATAGCGAGGTCCAGCCAGCCTGGGCTTTGTAGTGAGACTCTGTCTCAAACAAAATAAAAAAAGCCCTGGGGACATAGGTTCCCAGAAATGGGAACCACTGTCATGTGCTAGCAACTTGGCCCTAACTCTGGGAGCTCCCTGTGTGCTGAGGAGACTGAGTCCAAGGAAGAGCTCTGACAGGAGAGGGACAGAGCCAAGGCCCTGCTCCGGAGGACTCTCCCTGCCCCTGTTCAGAGCATGTCCCGCTTACCCCACTGAATGCAGGGGCACTGTGGGCAGGGAAGATCTATTTGTCCAACTGTGTCAACCTCAAAGTTGGAAGTGTCTTAAGAGCTGAAACCACATGCCCCCATCGGCCTAGCCCTCCCTTCCCCCAGGGCAGCACCTCTGCCTCCATCTGGCTGGCGTTTGCTGCTGATAGAGCTTTAACATGCCCCCACACACCCTCAAGCTCATACTAGGGGGCAGGACAGTGCTTCCCATAATAAACCAGGGCTGTAGAGCCTTAGACACCCTGCCCCCTCCGTGTGACTTGAGGTTCACCAGGGTCAAGGTGAGTAAGCCTGGGTCAGACGGAAGGCAGGAAGGATGCCTTTTCCCACAGGCTTCTTGAGGACAAGGGCCACCCTGGGACTCGGCAGAGGCCAGCTCTCAGCTTCCCCTCTGCCTTCTCCCCACTGTAGGTCAACACCAACCTGGGAGACGTCCAGTTCCTGGCCATAGACCTGGTCATCACCACCACTGTGGCCGTACTTATGAGTCGCAGTGGGCCTGCACTGACCCTGGGGCGAGCACGGCCACCCGGGGCACTGCTGAGTGTTCCTGTGCTGGGCAGCCTGCTGCTGCAGGTGGCCCTGGTGGCCAGTGTCCAGCTAGGGGGCTACTTCTTGGCCAGTGCCCAGCCCTGGTAAGTAACAAAGTGAACCACCCCCCCAGTGCTAACCTTGCCTCCAACACCCCTCACTGCTCCCCTAATCCTCCCCCTCCACCCTGGTCCCTAGGTTTGTGCCTCTGAACAGAACAGTGCCGGCACCTGACAACCTGCCCAACTACGAGAACACAGTGGTCTTCTCCCTGTCCAGCTTCCAGTACCTCATCCTGGCTGCGGCTGTGTCCAAGGGGGCACCCTTCCGCCGGCCGCTCTACACCAACGGTGCTGCTGCGTGGTGGGGTGGGGGTGCCGGGCTGAGGGCTGGCAAGTAGGGTGGAGGAGGGACACCGAGTTGAGTGTGTTTTGTATGCCTGCGTGTGTGGGTGTGTGCATGTGTCCCAGGGCCCAGCTCCATTGCTGACAGACTCCCCCACCCCCAGTGCCCTTCCTGGTGGCCCTGGCGTTCTTGGGCTCTGTCCTGGTGGGCCTCATCCTGGTCCCCGGCCTCCTGCAGGGGCCGCTAGGGCTGAGGAACATCTCCGACACCTGCTTCAAGCTGCTGCTGCTGGGCCTGGTCGCCTTCAACTTTGTGGGAGCCTTCATGCTGGAGGTGGGGCTCATTGCTTGAGGCTGTGGGAGGGATATAGAGGACCCAGCCCCAGCTGCCCCTCCACTCCCTCTCCCTTGCCCTCTGCAGAGTGTGCTGGACCAGTGCCTCCTGGCCTGCCTGCGGCGGCTGCGGCCTAAACGGGCCTCCAAGAAGTGCTTCAAGCGGCTGGAGCGGGAACTTGCTGAACATCCTTGGCCCACACTGCCCATCGGCCCTGTGAGGTAGCACAGGCCTGGAGAGTACACTGGACACTGGACTCCCCCACCCCATGCTTCTGAGCCGTGACTGTAGAGACAGCACCCATCACCTCCCACAGCCCTGAAGTTGTCTGTTGTCACACTCCTGTCCCCCTCCCCACCCCCACTGCCTGGCCCCAGCCTTCCCTGACCCACTGGGGAAGTACTGGTTGTTATCCCCTTCTTTAGACCATCCCATGTAGAGATGGCAGCCACCAACTCCACAAGGGGCTGTTAGTGTAGCAAATAAAGTGGTGATATTTTCCTGCCTCAGCCAGTCTTGTTCCCACCACCTAGGGTATGCTCACCTCCCAGTGCTCCTGGCACCTGTGTGCTCAGGGCACTCCCCATGTTTCAGTCACATTGGACACCCATCTCCGAGCCTCCTTTTCTTCAGCTGACAGTACTGCTGCCTTTGGGCGGAGCCACGGTGCTCACAGCTTAGCATCTTATAGGTGCCATCCTGTGTCCTATAGTAACTACAGGTGCCAGCCTCATTTTAGTTGGCCATGGCAAAACTGAAGGCTAGGGGTCACACCAGTGGCTGCAGTGGGGCCGAACCCAGCTTCACTGCTCCTACCCCCGCAGGAGGGAGAGTCACAGGCTTGCCTCAGTCTGAACGCCATCACACTGGGGGCCTTCCTCTTTCCCACCTCTCTGCCTCTGCCTGCCACCCCTACATCCTGGGATGTGTTTGTGGTCTGGTTCCTCCCTCAGATAAAATTCAGGCTCTAAGCCCAGGTCTCCCAGCTAGGACCACGTGCCCTATCCCCTGGGAAGGGTGGGTACGGCTGACCTCATTCCACCAGAAGGCCGCTGGCCAGGCTCTTCTGAAGATGCAGGAGATGCAGCTTGGCCTGGCTCCTCCGAGTGGGGTGGACAGGAAAGAGTGGCCGTTTCCTTTTTCTAGGCCTACACCAGCCTTGTTACTGGAAGCCTGGCGCTGTCCACAGGGCACTGGTAGCTCAGGAAGTGTTGAGTCAGACTGGGGTAAAAAGATAACCAGGCATGTCCTGGCACCCAGCTGCACCTCAGCTGCATACGGTAACAGTGGGCAACGGGTCAGGATGCAGGAGGTTAGACTTTGCAGACCATCCATGGATCCAATGGGTGGGCACTTGTCAGGACCAAGGAAGATATGGTCGGTCTTTGCTGTATGTGGCTTTTAACCTGGGGCTGAAGCTGGCTGGCAGGGAGCACTACTCCAGGGCACAGAGGGAAGAGAGAACACACCATCCCTCCCAGACAGCTGCTATTCTCTGCTTGGGTCCCCAAGGCCAGGGGAATCAGAGCAGTAAGATCCTGGCTGAGACCCTGAAGTGGGCAGCTTTGCGCCTGTTTCCCCTTTTGTCAAGTACAGGAGGCAGCATCTCTGCCAGGTGGGTTACCCCACCCCAGTGGGACTGAGCCCAGCAACAAGGAAGGCTGGGGCCCAAGGTGACAAAAGTCCCTGCTAGGTTACAATAGACACAAGGGGGTGGGGTGTTTATTCATTCACTTGCTAGACAGGGACTAGGAAGGTTGCACAGCAGAGTTAGTGGGAGCTAGACCTGGACAGTCCCATGAAAAGAACTGGCATCTGGAAAGCAAGGAAGAGGCCTGACTAGGAACTAGAGTGGGGTGACCTCTTGACTGGGGAGACCTGGAGAGTCTGGCACAGGTTCGGGAAGCTGTGAATTTGGACTTGGGTGCTTGGGGAATTTGATCTGTGCTGGGGTCATCTGGAGCTAGAAGGAACAGGGGGAGGGGGGGAGGGAGGAAGGAAGGGGAAGGGGAAGGGGAAGGGGAAGGGCAAGCTGGTTGATTAGTATAGGAAACCAAAGGGGTGTGTGTGGTGACGCTCACCTTTAATCGCCCCTGACTCTGACTTCAAGGCCAGCCTGGTCTACTTAGCGAGCGAGTTCCAAGCTCAAGCTAGCCAGGGCTACGTGGCAGGTGAATCTGAGTTCAAGGCCAGGCTGGTCTATTTAGCGAGTGAGTTCCAAGCTAGCCAGGGCTATATAGCAAGACCCTGTCTCAAAAAAACAAACCGAGCTGGGCGTGGTGGCGCACGCCTTTAATCCGGGTATCATTATGTATATGCAAATACCCCAGAACCCCTGAAATAAAAGATCAGAAACACTGAATACTTTTGTACTTCTGGTCCAAGCATTTTGGAAAAAGGCTGTTTAGTATGATTTTTTTTTTTTTTTTAAAAAAAAACAAAAAAAAAAAAAAAAAAAAAAAACCGAAACCGGAGTAGCAAACCCTGTGCTTGGGAGGGGTGGGAGCCCCGAGGGCGCGGCGTGGCGACGCACTAGCTTTAGGACCCAGCAGCTCCGGGCTGGAGGCGGGCGCTGGCCCGTTGGGGGCCCGCAGGGGGGCTCGGCGGCGGCGGGGCTTGGCGGACACTGGGAGCGGCACTCGGAGAACAGCGCAGCGACCCCGACGGGTAGGCACGAGTAGGGGCGTCGGGGGCCGTCGCGCTCCGCACGGGCTCCTGGGAGGGGGATGCTGCGGGGACCCTGGTCCCGGGGGCCTGCGGAGCGGATGCTGGGGGGGGCACCTGGCAAGTTGGGGGTCGCTGGGGGGACGTGAGGTGGGAAATGTAGGGAGCGGGAACTTAGGGATTGCAAGAAGTGGGGGTGCTGGGGGGGACAGGGCGGCTTTTGTCCTCCCCGAAGTTGGACTGTGGAGGGCGGGGGCAAGGAACGGCGGACGCAGAGACAAAGAGAGACCCCTTGGTGAAAAGCCAGCAAGCGCCCCTGCAAGTTTCCGAGGCTGATTGTTCCCAGCTGTGCAGCGGGGCTGCTGCATCTGGAGGGCCCTCCAGAGGCCTCGCTTGCTCTGAGCCAGCCTGGAAGCCCTTGGTCCCCGCCCCCCAGGACCTCTGAGGAGCCAGGGCTCGGAGCTGGGGGAAGCTGAGGTTAGGAATGGGACCAGAGGAGGGTGTGGACCAGCCATCTGGACAGCTTTTCTAACACCTCCCCAACCCAAGTGCTTGCTGATGTCCCCTGGGAGCCATCCATTAGTTTCTTAATGCCCACTGCTAGCCAGTGCACCCCATCCCCCTTCCCCCCCACCCCCTGGGCCTGGGTACCAGGGCAGAAGACTCAGGGCACAGGAGGCTTCCTCCGGCACCAACTCAGGGACTCCTCCCATGGTGCCAGCCGCCAGCCTGGTATAAGGTTGGTGCCCTTCCTACTATGAGACTGCCCAAAGTTTTTGGAATGGGAATGTGGGGAGCCTGGAGTCAGATACTAAGGGGCCACTCTGAAGATTGAGCTGCTTTGGAAAAGGACATGAAATGGCATCCCAGGACACCTGGGATGGTGACTGTCTGAGATGGGCAAGGCATCAGAGAGAAGGCTCTGAGCTGGGGATTTGGAATAGATGCCCTGTTTCTGCCTTTGCCCTCTCCCTAGATTTCAGGGGATACCTACAGCAGAGTTGGGGTTCCAGTTAGCTGTGTGAAAGAACTTCCTATGGTGGGGCAGAAGGAGAAGCTCTGGGCTGCATTTTGGGGTCCCCCTCTGCTGACTGGGACTGTACATGAGGACCTTCAAATCCACTCTGTAGCCAGCAGTGAAGACTGGACTCACCCAGGAGTTCCTGAATATTAGGAACCCAGGGCAAGCTGTGGACCGGTTCCCTTACCCAAAACTACATTCTTGTCATCCAGTGTCTGCACCCTTGGGCTGGGTGACACCACCGCATCCCCAGCTCTCGTGCTGGGGGCCAGAGGTGCCCTCAGCTCCTCCAGCTCCTTCCTAAGTGCTTCCTGCTGCAGACAAACAAGCCTCAGTCTCTCGTGAGGCTGCGATGAAGACAGCCAAGTCTTGGGAAGCCTGGGGCCTGGCAGGAAAGGAGTCTTCTTGGATCTGGGAGACTTGCCCGGCCCTGGCTGCTTTGGGGGCCCCTGGGGCCTGTGTGCATGTGGTTTCCTGCTGAGTGGTATGCTCAGGGTCCAGGGGCTAATTGGGAACAGGTGGTGGGCCTGGCAAATGTTGCTGAGCTGGTGGCTGTGGTGTTGGCTAGGGCTGGCGCTCCAAGGATGTGCCTGGGGTCACTGGGATTCACACAGTACATTACTCAGGAAGTGCTGGGCCAGAGGGTAAGAGTGCTGTGCCAAAACAAGGTGGGGTTGGGGGCTATAAAAATGTTCCCTTGGGGCTGGAGAGATGGCTCAGCGGTTAAGAGTACTGACTGCTCTTGCAGAGGACCTGGGTTCAATTCCCAGCACCCACATGGCAGCTACGAACCATCCTTAACTCCAGTTCCAGGGGAATCTGAAGCCCTCTTCTGACCTCCACAGCACTGCATGACACAGGTGCACTCACATACATGCAGGCAATACATCCATACACATAAAATTAATAAAATATTTTTTAAAAAATGTTCCCAGCCGGGCATGGTGGCGCACACCTATAATCCCAGCACTCGGGAGGCAGAGGCAGGCAGATTTCTGAGTTCAAGGCCAGCCTGGTCTACATAGTGAGTTCCAGGACAGCTGGGGCTACAGGGAGACCCTGTCTCAAAAAGACCAAAAGAAAAAAAAAAAAAAGTTCCCTTAAGGGGCTGGAGAGATGGCTCAGCGGTTAAGAACACTAGTTGTTCTTACAGAAGGCCCAGGTTTGAATCCCAGCACCCACATGGCAGCTAACAACTGTCAGTAACTCCAGTCCCAAGGGATCCCACAGCCTCTTCTGACCTCTAAGGGCATTGCAGGACATGGGTGCACTTAACCTACATGCAGGCAATACACACATACACATAAAATAAAAATAATAAAATTTAAAAATTTTTTAAATATTCCCTTAAGAAGTGTGTGTGTGTGTGTATATGATCCTGTCCATTTGTCAAGGTCATCCTCAGGTTAAGACAAGCCTGGTCTTCATGAGGCATTGTCTCCAAAAAAAAAAAAAAAAAATCACCAGGCATGATGGCACACTTTAATCCCAGCACCTGGGAGGCAGAGGCTGGGGGATCTCTGTGAGATTGAGGCCAGCCTGGGCTACAATAACAAGTTTCAGGCTAGCTGGAGCTATAGGAGGACTGTCTCAAAAAAAAAAAAAGAAAAAAATCAGCCCTGTGCAGGGCGTGGTGGCGCACACCTTTAATCCCAGCACTTGGGAGGCAGAGGCAGGCAGATCTCTATGAGTTCAAGGCCAGCCTGATCTACACAGTGAGTTCCAGGCCAGCTGGGGCTCTAAGAAGACCCTGTCTCAAAAAGACAGAAAAAAGAAAGAAATCAGCCCTGATGCCAGGCATAGTGGTGCATGCCTTTAATCCTAGCACTTGGGAGCAGAGGCAGGCAGATCTCTATGAGTTCAAGGCCAGCCTGATCTACACAGTGAGTTCCAGGACAGTTGGAACTATAGGAAGACCATGTCTCCAAAAAAAAAAAAAAAAATCAGCTCTGGTACCCACCTTGTTGGAGGCCTAACCCCTCCTCTTCCTAGGTCCCCGCCCCAAGCCCTGTCTCTAGGTGCCTGAATCTGTTCTTGGTGCCCCTTGGCCAGGCTGAGCTCAGGAACAGGAATGAGTTCTGCCATCCTGGGCTGGCAGGCTAGCACACAGCTCTCCTGTCCTCTCTCCTCTCCTCCCTAGCTGTCTTCAGCACCACCACAGCCTCCTCACTCTGTGGCCATGAGAGCTGCCTGTGTCTTCCTGCTGTTCCTGCCTGGTAAGCAACAGCTCGGGGGGGGCTCCCCATTTATGAGCCTCATGGACAGAATTCTGCTGCCCATCTCCCAGGTTCTGCCTCATGCCTGGACCACACTCTGGAGGCTGAAGGCAGGGAGTCCAGGAACCTGAGCTGTAGACCTATTGGGGGGTGGGGGGAACTCCACTACTCTGCAGTCTTGACCTTTGATGGGTCCTTATCCATCAAATAAGGAGTTATCAGTGAGGACCAAAAAAGCTCTACCAGGCTTATGAGTCACTTACCCAGTCATTCAGCGAGGTATGTGTTGACATCCTACTGTGGGCCAGGCACTAGCCACGAACAAACCCAGTGTACAAACCCAGTCCTTACCATGCTGCTGCGAGACTAGGGGAGAAAGGCAAATACCAGACAGGCAGATTTGAAAGATTTCAGGTTGTGCTGAGTGCTATGATGGAAATAAACAGAAGAGCAGGTGGGCCAAGGATGGCGTCGCAGAACTGAAACGTTAGAGACGAGAAGGCCTGGGGAGAGTCAAGTGCAAAGGCCCTAAGGCAGGCAGGAGTCTGTGGAGTCCCAGGAGTAGCCATGAGGCAGCCTAGGACAGAGGAACAGCACAGGGCAGGGTCACGGAGGTGGCACAGGACCAGGAAAGAGTTGGGATCCTGGAATCAGAGTCAGGCTGTATGGTCCTGGGCTCATGACCACCACTACCCTGTTTGTCCTTCCCTGTGGGATGTCCACATGTGGCTGCCTCCCCTCAGCAGGTCTGCTAGCCCAAGGCCAATATGACCTGGATCCTCTGCCCCCATTCCCAGACCATGTCCAGTACACCCAGTACGGCGATCAGATTGGTAAGAGATGAGCCTCTCCCAATGCTCCTCAGCCACTGCTATGTCAAGGCCTGCCTCCCCATGTGTGTGCATGGCTTAGCCAGGGACCCAGTGGGGTGGGTCAGTAGGAACCCCAGGGGCGGGTTTCTGGCTTCTTTGTGACCTCTTTGCCCTGTGGGGCCAGGGGCTAGCCTGACTCCATCCATTCCATGGCCTTTTCGTTTTCAGACAGTCAAGACTACTATGATTACCAAGGTAAAAAGCTGGGGTAGATGGAAGGGGCTGTGGTGGGGGCCCTAGGGGAAGGAAGGAGCATGTCATGTCACCTACCCCCTCACGTAGAGGTGAGTCCCCGGCCCCCTGAGGAGCAGTTCCAGTTCCAGTCCCAGCAGCGAGTCCCACAGGAGGTCATTCCAGCCCCAACCCCAGGTAGGCCCAAGGGCTGCTTCCCTCACTCCAGCTCCTAATACAGCCCGGAAGGGGGATCTGGGCCAGGGCTGAGTGGTGCCCCTTGCCTTGAATAGACCCTTCCCAGTGACCCCTGCCTGTCTATCTTGAAACCAGAATTGCCTGCTCCAGGGAACATGGAGACGGAGCCCACAGAGCCTGGGCCTCTTGGTGAGAACCCCCCCGCCACACACACGCACACAGCTGGAGAAAGCAGGCAGGGCTCAAGAAAGGGGGGGCCATGTGGTCAGATCTGCAGTGAGGTTAAGCAGTGTACTCCAGTGCTGGGGAAGAGGGAGCTGTCAGACAAGCCTCTGGGCAGCTGAGATATCCTACCCCCCTGGCCCTCCATCTTCACCTACCCACACACCCCAAAGGGCTGACCAGAGCCTAGGAGGGACCAGGGCTGCACTGGCACTTCCTGCAAGCCAGAGGTGTGGTGCCTGGGGCCAGGTGAAGGGCGAGGGAGCCCAGGCTAGCCACCCAGTCAAAAGCCTGAGAGAACCTGGCGTTGTGTACACTGAGTGGGCTACAGAGTTGTGAGTGTGAATGTCAGTGACCAAGTGGGGTGGGCATGAATCTGTTTGAACATACGTGTTTGGATTTATGCTTCTTGTGAATTTACATTTGTCTGGTGGGCAGTCCTGGAAGGCCCAGCAGTATACCTAGGTACTGGGTGTGTGTGGGTATTTGGGCAGGGCCTGTGGGTACAGGGGGACTCAGACCTTGTGAGCCTGCCACGTCAGCTCTGAGCCTCTAGTCTGATCCGGACTGTCCCCCAGACTGCCGTGAGGAACAGTACCCCTGCACCCGCCTCTACTCCATCCACAAGCCCTGCAAACAGTGTCTCAATGAGGTCTGCTTCTACAGGTGAGCACATGATGAGGGAGGGGTGTGAGGGATGGCTCCCGGCAACCAAGGCAGGAGACAGGCAGTGAATCCCAAAGTGGAATTCAACTCTGAGGGTGAGCCTAGGCCTGGATTCCCAGGTGGCCAGGTTCAGCCTGGGCTCTCCCAGTGGGGGTGGGTGAGGGTGGGGCTGAGCGCATCACTGGCTCGTCCCCCCAGCCTCCGCCGGGTGTATGTTGTCAACAAGGAGATCTGTGTCCGCACAGTCTGTGCTCATGAGGAGCTCCTCCGAGGTAGGGTAACTTCCATACCCCTGCACAGCAGCCACCCCCACCATTTTGTTACCCAGTCATGCTCTGGCCTGTTACATTCAGTAGGGAGTGCATGCCAGGCCCACTGCAGGATGCCCTAAGCTCCCTTCCCATATTTTCACTAGTATGGGGTCATGGGTTCCAACACCCTTCCCACCGTGACCTGGCCTTTCCCCGACAGCTGACCTGTGCCGGGACAGGTTCTCCAAATGTGGTGTGATGGCTGTCAGTGGCCTGTGCCAATCTGTGGCTGCTTCCTGCGCCCGGAGCTGCGGGGGCTGCTAGGGTGGAGCTGGAGTGGGATCCGGGCCCTGGACTCTGCTCGGATCTGCCTCAGGCCCTGCCTGACCTGGTGCTTCCTCCAATCCTGGCCCTCCCTTTCATCCTGAACAGTCCAGTGGGCGGGGGGCATGGCCAAAGCTGCCTTGGGTCCCTCCCAAGCCTGTGGTCACCCCTGAGCAGTAGGGCTCCTGACTGCCCAGTTTCTGCCCCCTGGATGGGGTTCATCTGAGTCCTCTTTGTGAGGTTTGGGGCCACCCAATGTGCCTTCTCAGTGCTTCTGAGGACAGTCCCCCTTCAGTCCCCTCAGGTAGGCTGTGTCCCTCCCCCTAGCTGGTCTGCTTGGATTTCCTACAGCCCCCAGGCATGGACCACCTTTGTTTTATACAAAATTAAAGTTTTTACAGAAGATCCAGAGTCACTTTTGGGTCCAGGCACAGAGGTGACAACTGAGTACTTCCAACACTGAACTGTTAACAAAAGGCTCACCAGCCCCTTAGCAGGAAGGGCATGTTAGGGTGGCTGGTGGCTCTGCTTCTGTGTCCCAGCTCTGCCTCCTCCAGCCCCCAGCTTCATCTGGACCCACCCAGAGGAAGGAGCCTTGGAATCTATACCCTCCTAGAACACATCTCTTCATGTGCATGGTGTGGGGTAGTGTGGAAAATAGAAGGTTCTGTCATAGTTGGTGCTGTCTGATGAGGGCCAGAGTCGGTCATCAGAGGGATGTGACGAAGCATCAGGGAAGTATATGTGGCTGGGTGAAGGCAGAGATGAGGCAGGTCAAGGTAGGTAGACCTGAGACCAGGGGCTTTCCAGAAAGGATGCTGGTACCATGAGGGCAGAAGCAAGCAAGCCATTTTGACTCCTCTGAGGGAGCACAGGGTCTTGGGCAGCACTCTTCACAGTTCTGATGAGCCCTCCTGACAGGCCTATGTAGTAGCTCCAGTGACTATCCCTAAATGACAAACAGCATTAAGTGACCACCCACAGGGACATGGGCATGGCCTGGCTGTGGGACTCTGGCAAAGGGGAATGGGTGGTCTTGGAGACACAGCACCCTGTGTGAGCCTTTCTGTCACCACACCAGGAAGCCAGTTCCCACTTCACACAGAGGCTCTGCCACATGAAGCAGCTCTGCCCAGCATCACTCTGCAGAGCCAGGGCAAGACCCCATGCCCATTCCCAGGCCTGCTTTGTTACCCAGGTATCTATGAGCCCTGGCACTGCAGAGGCAGATCCTATCCTGTGCTGAATGGAGAGGGCCCTATCACACCCCGTGAGGTGGCTAAACTCAACCAATGTAAGCCCCTGCCTCTGGTGCCCCCAGCAACTCCAAGAGGGTCCCACCCATCTCTTTCCCTGGTCCTCCCAGGTGGAAGAAGCATGCTATTGGTACAGAAATGGTGCAGACCATTCTAGAAAACATCATGTTACAAAGAGCACAACAGCCATCCACAGTTCACATGATAAAAAGGTACAAAAATACAAGGGCTCTAAGCTCGCTGAGGAGCTTCCTGACAACAGTGAACTAAGGCAGAGAGCTCCTTAATAGGCTGGACCTGGGCCTCTTCCTAGGAGCTCCACTTGGGTGCTGGCCAGAGACAATGGCTCTCCTGACCCCTGGCTCAGCCACTCAGGAGAACATTGTGCAATTGGGTGGCTCTTCCCAGGAGAGTGGCCTGGAGAGGTTTGAGGGGAGGGGTGCAATGTGAAGCCACTGTGGGTGGAGCCCAGAGCTGGAATCCATCCTTCAGCTCTGCCCCATCCCTCATCCCATCCTGATGCCAGACCCTGAGCAGTCTGTGCTGCAAAGAGCCTCCCTCTCCTGCTTCAATGGCTGTGCTCAGGATGCTGAATTCAGGGGACTCATTTCTCTGAGGTGCCAGAGGCGGGGGAGAAGGGTGCCGAGGTCCTGCGGAGCTCTTGCTGCAACTGTCCCTTCGGCGTGGACACCTGAAGAGGGCAAGGCAGCCCAGAGAGGAGGGAGCTGATGAAGGAATGGCATGCCACCTGCTACAGAAAGAGGCTGGTGCCTCAGGGCCCTGTGGTCTCCCCTCACACTTTACTCCTTATGGCAGGGCCAGCTGTCTGACTACTTTGGTGTTCTTACCACCCTCATCATTTGAGTACACCTGACTCTAGTCCATTGTAGGAGTGTTTGTGTGACCAGGCTGGGCCTATCAGAGCAGCTGAGCCCTGCAGACTCACCTGCTCCAGACACAACCAGGAAGGGGCATATGTGACCTCACTGGTCAATGAGAGCCATTCCTGGAGCTCTCACCAGTGATCCTGGGAAAAAGCTCCCTCTCTCCCCAGGTTGCTGGGAGAGCCTGCAGCTGGAGCTGCTGAGAAAGCTATCCCACACAAGATGGGGTCTGATGGCCTGGAGCAGAGTGAGGCCTGCAGGGCTGAGATCCAGTTGCAGCACTCCAGCCCCTGGTCCAGCCATGGCTGGTACCAGCATTGATCCACCTGGCCCTTTTCAAGTTACAGAAGTCACATGAAGTCTGGCCCTACACCTCCTCCCTGGCTCCATGGTTCCCCAAGGAAGGCTCCTGTACCTGTTCCCCCAGCCCTAGTACCCGCTGGTGGTGGGCCCGCTCCCGAGCCTCCAGGGTGCATTCTGTCTGCACCTGGGCACTGTGCAGGCGCTCCACTTCCTGCTGCATCTCTAGTTGTTGCTCGTCTGCCTCCGGCCGGGCTGCACTGTGGTTCTGCTCCAGGGCTACCACCTGGGCCTACAGACAGGGACTGCTACTGAGGGTTCTAACCCAGTGTACACAGCGGCACAGGCCTGTCCTTCACCTCACTGGCCCTGACAGTGAGCCTGGGAATCTGGGTTCAGGGTCCCTAGTGACCTCCACTCACGACACTTAAACACAGTGGCTGGCCCATATACTCAGGAACAACACAAGCACTTACCTGTGTTTACAGTGGATGCAAAAGCACATGAGCCTCGCATCTATAGGAAAACATCTACACAGACACAAGGTCACACGCTACATGAAGGTCATGCTGTTCATCTGAGCAAGCTCCCAGGGACACTCACTCACCCTCACCCCACATGTCCACAGCACACAGGAATCCCAGGCTTGCATGCTAACAGGCCTCAGTGTTGTCTTTCTCCACCATGGGAGAACCCCTGCTCCACAGCCCAGTGAGGACACCCTCCTTGGGGTTCTGAGCTCTGGGAACCCCGGGGACCACTTGGGCTCACAGTGGAAATGGCACCAGGAACCAGGTGGCAGGGGCCAGACCTCCAACTGCTGGATCTGCCGCTGAGCCTCAGCCAGCTCCAATTCAGCGCCAGAGAGTGTGCGGTCCAGGCGGCCCTTCTCGGCATTCAACCGCAGCGTGTCCTCGTGGCTGCGAAGCTTCTCCCGCTCCACCTGGGTAGGAGCATTGGAGGGGAAGGGACTCACAGCAGCTCAGACAGGACTACAGCCCCGAATCCACCTCCCCCCAGGGTGCTCTGACACCAGTAGCGGTGGCACAGAAGGGACAGGGGAACCAAGGGAGGCCCAGTCAGAGCAGGTCACCTTGTCCAGCGTCCTCCTGAGGGCCACACGGTCCTTGCCCAGTCGCAGGGCCGAGCGTTCCACCTCACGCTTCTCAGCTTCCAGCTGAGCCAGGGAGCGCTGCAGGCTACCCAGGCGCTCCTGCAGCAGCCGCCGCTCCTCCTGCAGCTTCTGGACTGTGCGCAGAGCCGTGGCCTCGCCTTCCTGCCGCTGTCGCAGCACCTGCAGCACAGGCCAACAGTCTCTCATCCCTCTGCACCTCAAGTGACCATCTGAACATGAGGACAGTAACGCTGGCCCACTGTGCCCACTCGTGGCAGGCAACTATGAGGTCCACATGAGAAAACTGTCACTTGAGGCTAAACTGTTCTCTTTGAGCCTCAGTTTCTCTGTCTGTATACTGGGAATACTGGCTGGATGAACCATGGATCTTCCCAGGAGGCTGGGCCAAGTTTTGGGATGAGGTTGAGATGGGTGGAGGGCTCCTATCCCATGCCAAGGGCCACACAGGGTGCCCCTATAGACAGAGGCCCTCCAGGCCTCACCTGCTGCAACTGCTGTAGCTGGCCCTCAGCCTCACCCCGCTGCAGCTCCAGGTCAGCCAGCTCTCCCCGCAACGTCTGCACCTGCTCACCTAGGGAGCTGCTCTGCCTCCGAGCTTCAGATAACGCCTGCCGGGCAGCGTCCAGCCGTTCCTGGGGACAGGGGCTGATGGTACCAGGCCAGTTTGCCTGGCCAGTTTGTGAGCCAAAAGCTGCCCTCTATGAACTCCTAGGTAGGTTCACATCCTACCACCCAGAAGGTGAAGCACTGACCAGCCTGTGGCCAGTCATGTCCTCTGACTTTTGTTTATGATGACAGCCATTCACACAACCAAGCCTGGGTTCCTACTAGAAGGTTCCTTCTCTTTGGGCAGCACTCCTGCCCAGGTGTCATAATTGGCTGTTGTTCACTGGCCCGTTCCTACCTTAAGGCCTGCTCTCATCGGTTCCTTAGAATTCCTGACAGCCCCGCTGGCTAACTCTCTCCCAGGTCCTTCCAAATCCCGTCTTACTTGCTCACTCTCACTGGATCCTCCCCAGCCAGATGCTAGGACCCCCAGACCTGGAGCACTTGGCGGTCATGTTCACAGGCAGTCAAGGCCTTCTGCAGGTGCAGATTCTTGTCCTGGGTGCTGGAGAGGCTGGTGTTGCTCTGGGCCAGGGCATCTGTCAGGTTCTGCACCTTGCTTCGCAGGACCCCCTCACTCTCCTCTACCTTGGTCAGCACCCCAGTTAGCCGTTCCACTGTTAGCTGCAAGGTCCCCGCCTTTACCTCACTGTCTGCCACCTGGTAGGAGGACAACAGGATAGTCAGGGCTTCCTTTCTGTGTAACCTCCACCAGGACCACCCACCCATGCTCTTCCCACCTCTCTGAGCCTCATCCGTACTCCCTGTCCCCATGCACTCCCACAGCCTGGCGCACCCCACCGCTGGTTAACTACCCCTGTCCAGAGCCCTAACAGAATGGCTGTGATGGGCAAGGCGATCAGACCTCTGGGCCTCTACCTGTCCATCTATGAAACATGGATGATGAAGACTGCCTTGCAGGGTTGGGAGCTGCACAATGCCCTGCAAGGCCAGGCATAGGGCATGTAGGTGTCAAGGCTGGGACTGGGAGGGGCCCCACCTGTCTCTGCAGGGAATCCACCCGATCCTGGAGGGCCTGGGCGTGGGCCTCACGGTCACTGAGGCCCAGGCGGCTGCGCTGTAGCTCGCCCTCCAGAGCACGCCGCTGTAGCTCCAGCTTGATGGAGCGGCTCTCGGAGGCATCCAGCACCTCCTTTAGCCGCCGCTTGTCACTCTCCAGCTTCACCTCGGTGGCCTTCATCTTGCTGATCTTCTCCTGCAGGTGGGGAGGTTCAGCCCCAGTGCACACCCTCCCCACACTCCACTGAACTCTGAAGACAAAGTGGGAAGGCAGCCTCCCACTTTGTGACCTGGGATGAGCTTGTGACTGCTGGGGCCTCAGTTTCCCCATTTGTTACAGGCTGAGCAGATGTAAGGATCCCAGGCAATTGTCTGGTTTGGGTTGAATCTAATGGGTTCCATGAATCAGGACAATCATTCTCACTCTGGCTCTGCTTCAAGTCTGCAGAGCAGGCCTGGTCCTTAGGTAGCACAGCCCAGGTGCTAGGCTGTAGAACACACATTGCGAGACCCTCCTCGCTCTACAGAAGTGCCTTCCAGAACAGCTGGAAGCTGCATATGAAATGCAAGCTGAGCCTGGTGAGAACACCACTGCCAAGGGGAGGGGTGCTGCTCTAGGGCCTCAGGGAATGGGTTTCCTTCAATCCCTGCTCAAGAGTCAGACAGTGAAGGGGCTTAAAGAGTAGAAAAAGGACAGGACAAAAGGGTCCTGCAACCCACATGAGTTCAGACTTGGTGGGTCCTGGGTGTCACTGCAGCCTCCTCCCTCTTTCCTACTCTGAGCTCCTCCTGGCCCTGTCTGGCCTGTGGGGAAGAGGGGGCCCCCACTCTGGCTCCCACCCAGCTTTGTTCCTGGCCTCCTCCCAGGCCCCAGGGGCTGCTGGGCCCAAAGCCAGAACTGAAGCCGCAGACACAACAATCCAGCTCCAGCTTGGCCCTGGCCAAAGATGGAGGCAGGGCTGCAGGGGTGAGCGGGCAGGGGGCTCCAGCTGTGAGGCAGGACTGTTACAACCAAGACCTGGGCCACCATTTGCATGGTGATTCGGAGACAGAGGCCCTGGCCTCCTGTGCCAGGAGCTTATGCATTCTGTTTGTGCAGTGGTTACCGGTGCCCACCCCCATTAAGATGAAGGTGACAGTGGGGCAGCAGTCTGTTGCAGGCCAAACCTAAGTCCCCTCTGTCCAGCTCAGGCCCAAGTCCTTCTTCCTAGAGCACACTGAACATACAACAGTGGACTTGAACTGCTCCGTGGAAAGAGCACTGAGACTCAGGTAGAGGGCCACAGAGAACCCAGGGGCCTTCCACATCCCTTCTGGTGCACAGGGCTCCATCCCATAGGCCCTCACCTCCTACCCACCTGACTGGCCCGGAGTTCACTCTCAGTGGCCTGCAGGCTCCTCTCCAGCACAGCCATCTGGTCCAGCGTGGCCCTGCACTCCCGCTTGCTGCGCCGCACACTCTCCTCCTGCAGTGCCAGTTCCGCCTGGGCCCCACTCAGCCGCCCGTCTACACTGCGCCGAGCTGTGATCACCACCCAGTCCCATCAGGCATGCCAAGCCTGGCCCCTGCATCAGGCCACAGAGGCCCAACTTGCACCCCACTCTCTCCAGGGCCCACCTGGACCCCAAGGGTTCTGTAGGTCTGGATATGTTGCAGTTACACTGGGATGGGGGGGGGGTTCCTGGAAGAATCAGCCCCAAGTCAGGCCATAGGCCAAGACAGGACATAAGAGCCACTGGAGTCAGTCCCCCAGCCTCCCACCTCAGCTGCTAGGAGCACAAGAGAATATAGGGGCCCCAAGGTAGGGCAGACTAACCTTCCTCGCTCTCAGCCACTGCCTTCTGCAGCTGTCTGGCCCTTGAGGTCGCACTGTCCCTCTCTGCCTCCACTTCGGTCAGCTGTCGACTCAGGGTGCTGGTCTGGGTCCGAAGTTCATCCTGCATCCCCGATACGGGAGAGAAGGAAAAACCCCAGCTTTGACAACCTGGAGATTCATTTTTCCAAGGTCTTGGGCCCATCCAGCCACCTGCACCAGCCTCACCCGCTCCCGCTGGGCACTCCGCAGCTCCTGTAGGAAGTCTCGGAGGGCCTCTCGCACTGCCTCGGGATCCAGGTCTGCAGGTGCTGGGAAGGTAGCAGTCCCTGGGGATGATGGCTGAGACCGAGGGTTGCGTTCCAAGGAACTGGGGCTGCTGAGACCATCCCCGCTTCCTGGAGGGGAAGACATGCTCAAGGACATGGGTGGGGACTGTGGGCTCCTAAGGCATCATGCACATTACTGTACCCATCAATGCATGAGCTTCTCAAGCACAAAGTGGCCCAGCAAACCTTGCCCCAAACCCTTCATAGCCCGCACAATCAAGCTCAACTTCTGTATAATAGCCTTGCAGCCCTGCTGCCCTCCCCAGCATCTCCCTCTCACTCTGCACAAACTAGCCACTCTGCCTGTCCCTTGTTCTAAGATGTTCCCTGTTCCAGTCCCAGGGCCTCTGCACATGCTGCTATCTCTTCATGCTGGCTTCTCTGTGCCCAGTCCCTTGGTCAGGCTGCTTCCCAGGGCCTCCCTGAAGCCAGGATGAGTTGGGGTCAGTCCATCCCACCCTCGTGGGTGTGTCTGGTATCTTGTCCCCACTTTAACCATGCACACTATAAAGACTAGGGCTACCTCTTTCCTGCTCCCATTTCCCTAGGGCCCATGCCACAGCAGACATGCCATCAGCCCCAGCTCTCTGAGCCAAGTGCCTGCTGCATCAAGGCCTTGCCTTGGTTCATCCTCGCTTAGGAATACCCTGACACCCAACAGCCAATCTGCCCTTCACAAGCAAAGTGGGTTCAGGGCAGTTAAGTGGCTTGTAGGGCCTCAGAGTTGCCAAGTTTCAGAGCCAGAATCTGAACCTGAGCGGGCTGGTTTACCAGAGAAAAGCCCTGCCCACTGTTTGGGAGAAGGAGGATGAGCCCACAAGGAGAGGACAGGGAGCACGACAGAGAGCAGAGCCCCCTAACGGTCAACATTGGAACTGCAGGATGGGGGGCTTGTCATTAGCATCCTCCAGGCTCAGCCAAGGAATCCCTGAAGTGCCCAGTATAGGTATTACCACCCAAAGGCTCCCCCAGTGGGGCCTCCACTCCACCCTGGAAGCCTCCACTGCTGTTAGTTCCAACCCCTGGAGTAAAGACCCAGCACCCCTTAGTGGCCTGCTAGGGTTACTGAAGCAGGCCCAATGGTCTCCATCCCCTCACCTCCTTGCCAACTGCCCTGATCTGCTGTCACCCCTACTGGTCATAGGATGGGGTACTTACCTTCCCTCCATACCACACCTGTGAGGCACTGGCCCCACATCAGCCCCACCTTCCTTGTGTTTATATTTTTTCTCTCTCTCTGAAAAAACACATGGATTTTGAAATGTGCTACTTTAGTCTTTTTTGGTTTGTTCTGGTACTGCAGGTGAGCCCAGAGCCTTAGGAATGCTAGGCCCTCCAGGGCTAGGCAAGCACCCTACCACTAAGCTCCACCACTACCCACCCTCCCTTTTGATGCATGGTCTCACTATGTAGACCAGGCTGGACCTGATTCACAATCTTCCTGCCTCAGTCTCCTAAGTGCTGGAATTATAGGTGTGCACCACCACACCCAATTTTATTTGGTGCTGGAGATCAAATTCAGGCCTTTGTGCATGGTAGACAAGCAGTCTACCAAGTAAGCGACATCCCCAGCCCACCTTAGCCATTGTTAAGGGTACAAACTGGAGGCATGAATTACATTCACGCCATTGTGCACCCATCGCCTCAAATCTTTTCCATCACCTGTGTATCTCCCCAGAACTGTCCCCCCCATGCTGAAGTGTTAGTCCCCAGTACCTCAGAATATGACTTCATTTTGGAAATAGATGGCTGGAGATGGGGTTGACTAAGATAAGGTCACACCGGAATGGGTAGACCCCAGTCCCATGATTGTTGTCCTTACAAAAAGGATGCCACAGGCCAGGCGTGGTGGCACACGCCTTTAATCCCAGCACTTGGGAGGCAGAGGCAGGTAGATCTTTGTGAGTTCAAGGCCAGCCTGGTCTACATAGTGAGTTCTAGGACAGCTGGGGCTACAAAGAGTCCCTGTCTCAAAAAAAAAGACAAAAAAAAAAAAAAACAAAAAACACCCCAAAAGCCAAAAAGGATGCCATGTGACCACTAGAGTTGTATTATCATGTCCATACCTCACCCAGTACCTTCAAAGACGACATGGACCTCTGACCTCTAGTGTGAGACAGTCGGACACAAGTTTCTGCTAGCTAAACCACTGAGTCTAGGATAGTTGGCCCTTTGTCCCCAAGGGTTCCATCAGATTTAACCAACTAGGTATAGAAAATATACAAAAACAGCCAGGCATGGTGGCACATGCCTATAATCCCAGCATTTGGGAGGCTGAGTCAGGAAGACTCATGAGTTCAAGGCCAGTTTAGGCTACACAGTGAAGTTCCAGGATAGCCTAAGACCCTGTCTCAAAAACAGAAATGAGGGGTGGAGAAATGGCTCAGTGGTTAAGAGCACTGGCTGCTCCTGCAGAGGACCCAGATTCAGTTCCCAGCACCCACATGGCAGCTAACAACTATCTGTAACTCCAGTTCCAGGGGATTCAACACCCTCTTCTGTCTTCTGTGTGCACTGCATGACATGGATGCCCTTACATGTATGCAGGCACATAAAATAATTTTTTGAAAACAGAAATGAAACACAAAGTTTCCGGGGTACACTAGACCTGCACTGAGAATGTTACAGGCTTTTTTCCTGCTTACTCTTATTTTTTTAATTTTTGGTCTTTTTGAGACAGGGTCTCCCTGTAGCCCCAGCTGTCCTGGAACTCACTATGTAGATCAGGCTGGCCTTGAACTCACAGAGATTGCTCTGCCTCTGCCTCCTAAGTGCTGGGACTAAAGGCGTGGTGCTTCCCCTTACTCTTTAAACAGGATGATTTACAAGCATGTATACTGTATTACATAGTGCAAGTGTTCCACAGTATCTAGGTGGACATGCACAGATTATACATCACACAGAAACTTCACAAAGAAGTCATAGGCATCTATAGATTTTGAAGGGCAAAGAGCCTGGGACTCTCATGACTACTGAGGGTTCACAGTTCCTTGCTAGAGCAGTGCTGGCCAACTAAGACAACTAGACAGGAACTGACTTCAAAGCAGAAGATTGGTGCCCCTCCAGATCTCAGTAACCTTTAACCTACTGCTGATTCTGTGACTGGCTGTTCAAAGTATTTTGCATGAGTGGATTCATGCTGTTTGTCCTCTGTGATGCCTTATTTCAATGTGCAGTGCTTTCAGAGTTATTTACTCTGTGGCAAGTATAAGATGTCATTCCTTTTTAAGGCTGAACACTACTCCGAGGGATGGATATGCCAAGGGATGGATATACTGAGAGATGGATATACTACATTTTGCTTCTCCATCTGTTGTTGGATATTTTGGGTATCACTGCCTTTTGGCTACTGTGACTGATGCTGCAACCAACTGTTGCACACGTACCTGTTCACCTGCCTGCTTTCAGTTCTTCCAGGTGCACAACTAGGAGCGGATGTGCTGGTCTCACTGCATTAACAGATATATTTCCAGCTCCTTGAGGAACTGCTATTCCCCACAATCAGCAGTCTCCCTTGCCTGACCCTACCTACTGTTTCCAGACCACACTTAACTGTACCCAGATCACAGCCCAACACTCTATATTTCCTTTATATAGCTATTTACACCTCTAGACTCAACCTCCTAAGGAGCCTGTTTGTCAGTTTGTTTCTGGCTCCATCCCCAGTGCTTATGCTGTGCTTGACACACACTAGGTACTTAGTATTGACTGACTGAATGGACCAAGGTGATTCTGGAAGGGGGTCTGGTCTCGCTGTGCCTAGCAGGGGGGACACTTCAGGATCCCGGGCCTGGTTTGGAGGGAGATGCTAAACTGGAGAGAAGGCAGAGATCAATGAAGAAGATCCTCAGAAAAACCCCCGGGCATGCTAGCCCACGCCTTTAATCCCAGCCCTTGGAAGGCCGAGGCAGGAGGATCTCTGTAAGTTAAAGGCCAGCCTGGTCTCAATAGTGAGTTCCAGGCCAAAGAGGGCTACAGGAGACCCTGTCTCAAGAAGACCAAAAAAAAAAAAAAAAAAAGGTTGGGTTAAGACTCTTCCCTCCTAACAGAGCTACCCAGGGGTAGAGGATCGGCGAAGGGGCGTGGTCTGGAAGGCGTGGCAGTCGGACCGGGCGTGGCTTCAGAGCTGCCACTCGCCCCTGGCTCACCTCCAGCGTCCAGCGCTGGCGAGCTGGGCGCGCGGCCCAGGCCCAGGCCCCGGCGCAGGGCGGAGCGCAGGCCGCCTAGCTGGGCCTCGGCTACCCGCCGCTGCGCCTCCACGCGGGCCAGCTCCACCTCCAGGCCCTGCGCCCGGCCCTCGGCCGCGCTCAGCCGCAGCCCCAGCTCCGCGGCCTCGGCCTTCGCCGCTTCCAGCCTCAGCTCCAGGCTGCGGGCCACGTCCAGCTGCTTCTTCTCGGCGGCGCGCGCCTCCTCCAGGGAGCCCAGCAGGCCTCGCTCACGGGCCCGGAACTCGCCCTCCTGCTCCTGCAGCTTCCGCTGGGATCCCTGCAGCTGGGGTGGGGGGCGAAGCCAAGAGAACTAGTCACAAGGCGGAGCCAGCCACCGTGCTCCTCAAGCGACCACACCTGTGAGCGGTCCCCACCCAAAGAGGAGAGTAAGCACATCCCAGGAGGGCGGGATTCGAATTTATCTTTTCCTGCTGTGTGCTTTACTGTGCACAGCTTGTAGTAAGGACAGCTAACGTCCACATACATAGGACTCAGAGCCAGGCAAGAAGTACTTTAAACTACTCTAGAGTCAGCCTCAGGCTGGAGAGATGGCTCAGCAGTTAAAGGCACTATTGCAGAGGACCCACATGGTGGCTCACAACTGCCTTAACTCCAGTTTCAGGGGATCCAATGCCCCCTTGTAGGGCGTGCTTCATGGGCATTGGTCATACATGGTGCACTTACAAGCAGGCAAAACACTCATAAAAATTTTTAATCTTTCTTTTGGTCTTTTTGAGACAGGGTCTCCCTGTAGCCCCAGCTGTCCTGGAACTATGTGGACCAGGCTGGCCTTGAACTCAGAGATCTGACTGCCTTTGCCTCCCAAGTGTTGGGATTAAAGGCGAGCACCACCACGCCCAGCGAATTTTTAATCTTTTACAAATAAAGAATGAAACAACCACAGAGGCAAGTGACTTGTCCAAGACACACAGGTATTGAGGGAGATTCAAAGCCAGGCAGTCCATTTCTGGGGACTGTTCTCAACCACCAGGCTACACTGTCTCTCACTGCGCACACATTAAAAGTTTGCACACCAGGGACATGTGCTAAAGCGTCATTGCTGACAGTGCAACACAGACACAAAAGCCACCCTCTGGATTAGAGAAGGGGCTGGCCTCTCATCATGAGCACCACCAGGGTGCCAGGACCTGCGTTGGCACCCTCCTATCTCCCCTGAAAGCTAGATGAACACTCTGAAGCACAGAGATGAAGTGACTAGGTCAAAGTCACACAGTACACCTGGATGGTTGTGTGACACTAGGCAGATGCCCTGACCTTTCTGAGCCTGGCTGGGGGCTAACATTACCTACTTCATGGGCTGGCTGCAGGGACAATAAAACAAGGCTGTATCTTTTGGTGCCTGCACACATTAAGCCCATAGTTCTTTTTTGCTTGTTACTATTATTTCAACTGAGGAAGAGTCTCAAGGGGCAGGGAACAGGAATGAGTTCAGAGTGATTTCTCAGGAAGACTAGCACTATAGGGCCCACCTGCCTCCCTCTGGAGGGAGGACACAGGCAAAGTAGCCTGCTCTAGAGTCCTCCCCCTCTGGGCAGCCCAGCCACTTGCTCAGTTACCTCCTGCCGCAAGGCCTCCAGGCTGGCCTCCCCTTTCAGCAGCTTCTGCCGAAAGCCCAGGGCCTCTCGCCGGCTCTCCTTCTCTGCCCGCTCAGCCAGGGCCAGGCGGCCCTGCAGGTCTGCCAACTCCCGGCCCAGCCTGGCATTGTCACTTTCCAGTGTCTTCATCTGTGAGACAGAGCAGGCAGGTAAGTCCTGGCCCAGCAGCCTCTCAGAATTCACTTACCTAGGAACTCAGGTATCACTTAATATTCTAAGTCCATCTGATGGCATCGAGCTCAGCCTTGCTAGGCACCTGGCACAAATGGCTCATGCCAATTAATCTGTGGGCTCCCAACTACCTGTCATGGGAGGCCTCAGGAGGGACGGTCAAATCCTCCTTCAACCTGGCCTTCCACAGCCAGGATCACAGCTCCTGGGGTCTCCATTACCTCTACAGGGATGACCGTTAAGAATGCTTTCTGTGCCCAGCTGCTCTAAGCAATTCATTTATAATAACTCAATTAATATAGTTTAAACCCTACTTAATGGAAGAGAAAACAAGCTTGGAGAGTTGGAAAGAAGCTTGCCTAAGACCACACAGCCCACAAGCAGCAAGCTGGGATTTGATCCCAGGCAAGTGGAACATGAGGTGTATTCTAAGAATGTTTCCTTATATGAGCAAGTAGAGTGATGCCCACCGACCCCACCGTACTAGAGCAAGAGTAACAGGAGACCATGTTGTGCTTACAGGTACTCAGCAAGAGCCTGGTACGTAACTGGTTAGTTCCTTTGGGGGTGTTGTGACTTGAGGGACCTGGGTAAGGGCTGAACTGGGAGGTGGAAAGGATGTGACTTTCAGGCAAAGCACCCATCTCTGAGTATCAGAGATGTCTCCAGCAGGGCCATCCAGGCTGCTTCCTATTCTTGGGCCTTCTAGAATGGGGACACCTGAACTTTCCAGTATGCAGGCAGTGCCCTGATATAGCAGAAGCTTGTTCAATGATTGCTGGTGATTGGTGGGGAGATCGTCTAATCAGGGGCCAGCAGGCCACAGCCCACAGGCAAGCTCAGCCATCTGCTTCTGTCCTGGTGTTGGCAAGGACAGTCCTTACATTTTTTCTAATATTTTATTATTTTTATTTGATGTGTATGAGTGTATTGCTTGCGTGTATGTGAGTGCACCCATGTCATGCAATGCCGTGGAGGTCAGAAGAGGACTTTGGATTTCCCTGGAACTGGAGTTAGGGACAGTTCATAGCGGCCATGTGGGTGCTGGGAATCGACCAGGTCCTCTGCAAGAGCAGTCAGTGCTCTTAACCGCTGAGCCATCTCTCCAGCCCCAGTCCTTACATTTTCAAACAGATGAAAACAGCTTAACTGTTTAAAAAAAAAACCAAAAGAAAAACAGTATTTCTTGATATATGAGACTTATACGAAATTCAAATTTCAGTGTCCATCAAGTTTTACTGGAACATACTTATTCATATGCCATCCAGGGTCCATATCTGTCTCTGTCTCTCTCAGTAGTCCTGGGGATTGGATGCAGAGTCTCATACGTTAAAAAGCATTCTACCACTGAGTTACTGAGTTACAACCCTGTTTTTTACTTTTTATTCTGAACAAGGTCTCAGTAAGTTGCCCAGGCTGCCCCTGAACTGACCCTGTAGCCCAGGTAGGCCTTGAACCTGTGACCCTCCTGCCTCAGTCTCCCAAAGTAGCTGGGATTACAAGGCTTGCACTACCAGGCTGCTTTCTTTTAACAGTGAGTAGTGAGGGGTGGAATCAGTCCTGTGGCTGGTGCAGGTGTCAATTTTTATCTTTTTTTTGGTCTTTTTGAGACAAGGTCTCCCTGTAGCCCCAGTTGTCCTGGAACTCACTACGTAGACCAGGCTGGCCTCAAACTCACAAAGATCTGCCTGCCTCTGCCTCCCAAATGCTGGGGCTAAAGGTGTATGCCACCACGCCTGGCTATCTCTTGGTTCTTAACAATTTACTAGCCCCAACCTAGTTCATGGACCTGCTCATTTTCCCCTCAGAATCTTTTAGAACTGAACAAGAATGCCAGGCCTACACCTGGGGACAGGTGAGCATGAGTGCATAGGCTTACCCAGACTTTTGCACAAGTTTAGGGCAGAGGACTCCTCAAACCCCATCCATGAATGCCTGGGTCAGGTGGAGGCTCGTTGCAGCTCAAGCCCTGCTTTTACATGCAGGGGAACTGGGCTCCTGAGAGGGGTACTGCTGGTCCAGGGGCATACATAAGCCCCAGGGCAGAAGCCAGGGTCTTACCTGCCGCCTCAGCTCCTGAAGCTCTCGCCGAGCCTCCAGCCGGGAACGCTCCACTTCTTGCAGCATGGCCCTCAGCTCTCCAGCCTCCTTGCCCACAGCCACCCGAGCCTCCTCCAAGAGGGCCAGCTTCTGCTCCTTGTCCTCACTGGTAAGCTTCAGGCTGGGAAAGGCAGAAGGCAGTGGCTACCTGGGTCTTGGAGCCATCCTAAGCTCCACACCAAAAGCTCTATGCTATTCCTGCAGTGGGTCTGGCCTGGTCTTACCCCAAGATAGCCTAAGCACTGTCTACCTACTTGGCTGTCCATAGGACCTGGCCTTTGACAGGAAGACGAGTGACTCCAGGAAGGGGCTTGGCATCCAGGCAATGACACAGGTGGGTCTGAGTGTGACCCAGCTGTCTGCTGTCACCTATCTACTTTCTGAGGTAGGAGAGCCAACAAAATGACCTTCATGCCAGGCTGTGCTTAGGGACCAGAGACTCACCATCTGTGAATTTCCCTAAACCCCAGGGTGAAGTGAAGTCCAGGACAAGGTTCACTAAAGGACAGGGCTTGGTGAAAACCCCTTGCATCTTCTACCTGATGCGCTCACTCTCAGCCTTCTTCACAGCAGCCCTCAGCTCCTCGTTGGAGCGCCGCAGGGCCTCTCGCTCCTTGGCACCCTCACTCAGACTGCGCCTCAGTTCGCTGACCTCCTGGTGTTGGGTCTCACAGCCTTCCTGGCTGTCCCGAACCTTGCGCTGGGCTTCCAGCAACTCCCTCCGCAACCCATCATGGGTGTCCTCCAAAAGGCGCAGCTGAGTCCGAAGCTCTTCTGCCTGTGGGTCCAGGATGGGGTGAGGGCCCCTGAGGCTGGGGCATTGGCAGGCATGGGTTTGTACCCATGTTCCTCCCTGCCCAGGGGATGCCTGTCTCATTCCTCTGTGGTGGGTGACTCCCATCCCAGGCCATGAGCTATGACGTGGGAAAAGACACACTGGGCTCAGCCAGGGGTGGGCCTGAAACAATCCTCAAACACAACTGTCCAGTGGATGAGTCCCCTAAGCTTTCCCTGCATACAACAAATGCTTAATAACTGTTTGTGGTCTGGGGCTGGAGAGATGGCTCAGCAGTTAAGAACACTAGTTGTTCTTTCAGAAGACCCAGGTTCGAATCCCAGCACCCACATGGCAGCTAACAATAGTCCAAAACTCCAGTCCCAGGGGATCTGACAGCTGCTTCTGATCTCCGCAGGCATTGCACGACACGGGTGCACTTAGCTATATGCAGGCAATACACGAATATACACATAAAATAAAAATAATAAAATTTTTAAAAATAAAAAATGTTTGTTATCTCCTAAGTTAGCCATGTCTGTCCTCAACTGCAGGGAGGAGTCACCCACAGGCTCAGTCTCTAGCTCCCACTTAGCAACACTCAGTGTTCTACCTGATAGGGAGATGTCAGCTCACCTCACGCACACAGGACTCCCGCTGCCTGCCCAGGTCCCCTGCCTGCTCCTTAAGTACTTTCACCTCCTGAGCATGGGCTGTAGCAGCCTCCTCCAGTTGAGCCCGGAGGTCCCGCAACTCAGACATCAGGGTGTTCATGGTGTTCTGGGATGGACAGACTCCTTACAATTGCGGCAGAGGGAAGTGCCCCATCCCTCTGCACCACTGCTCCTACCCTGATGGTTGAAACATAACCCATCCAGGGGCCTGCCACGCCTTGGTCATCCTTCAGTGCCCAGGGAGTGCTGCCCTTGAAGTTGGCCTCTCCCCAAGACTAGAAATTTACTAGGGCAGAGCTGGTGACCACCTTCCTCAGACTGGTGCCCTGAAGGAAGGACTGAACCTCCCTGCAGCCTGGAGATTTCCATGGGATAGGGACATACCTTCCACTCAGGCCCATCTAGGCCAAGCTTGGCTTTCCCCCTTGGATGGAGGTCTAGCTGCCCACCCCGCCCTACCCGGTCCTGCTCCTGCCGGCTCTGGGCATCTCGCTTCTGCCGTTCCATCTCCAGAGAGATAGCAGCCAGACTGTGCCGGGTCCCCATCAACTTCTCAGACAGCGCTGTTTTCTCTGACTCCTTCAGGGACAAGGCCTGGGCAGAGGTAAGGAAGAAGGGGTATGGTGACTAGGCCTTTCTCCCAGTCTTTCACTGGGTTCAGTGGCCATGGTGGGGCACCACAGGTGGACCCAGGGCAGAGGTGCCTGCTCAACCTCTGTAGTCTGACAGGGTTCAGAAGTAGTAGCAAGATGTGGACATGATCTACAGACCTGACTAACACCACCTCAGCTACCCAGGGACAAAGGTTTTCATGATTCCCATTCTATAGATGAAGAAACCCTGGCTGAGAGGGAAAATGACTTGTCCAGGGTGACATGGGTGAGGAGAGGAGATGACTGCAGTCTGGCCTGCTCCATTACCTTATGGCAAAGTTAGGAATTCTCAGGGAGGGTCAGCTGGCACCTGTGGCACTATGCACACAGTCCAAAGGCATCCATGCAGATGCCAAGGCCAGTGTAGGCAAGTGAAGGGACAGAAAACTGTGAGACAGCTTGCCTCTTGTCACCAGCCACTGTGTTAGGTATGTGCCAACAATGCTTTACATCTCCCTCTGACTCCCCCATCCTGCAGGTGAGGAATCTGAGGCTCAGGAGGGAACTGGCTGACTCTCAGACTCCTAGCTGCTGGATAGCTGGGTGGGGCCCGCGGCAGAACAGGAGCCCTGTGAGCCACAAGTCACGTACCTGCTGCTTCTCAGTCTCAGCCAGGAGAAGGCCCTCATCCCGCTCCTGCTGCAGTGTAGCAATCTCCTCACTCAGCTCTTCCTTCTCGGCCTCCATCCGTGCCAGCAGCTCCTCCCGCTCCCTCTGCAGCTGGCCCTGCAGCTGGGCCCGCTCTACCTGCAGCTCCCGCCATGCTGCCTCCTAAGGGCCAGAGTCAGTCCAGGTTACACACCAGGAGGGACCCAGGCAGTCCCTTGTACACTCAGGCAGTCCCTTGTACACTCAGGCAGTCCCTTGTACACTCAGGGCAGCAAAGGCCCATGTACCTCACAGCTGAGGGATAGGGCATGTGACCAGGTCACTGTAGGATAGGGCAAAGACTGTTATGACTGGGCACATCAGGTCTGTTAAAGACCCAAGGAGAAGCAGCAACATGGACCAGGGACAAGAAAGCTCCCTGGGAAGGATGGTGCTGTAGCCAGCCGGGTGAGCTATAAAGCTTCTAAGCAATGGGGATAGTGGGGGCCTCAAGCCAAGATGACAGGGAACAATCTGAACTTTAGATCATGGCCTTGTTCAGGCAATTGGGGGTTGGGAGGAGGGGAGGAGTGCTGGCTGCAAGGAATGACAGGGTTCTGGGGCCCAGAGTGGCAGAGGAGCTGGACAGAACACAGACTTTGGGACATTAATGAGGCTAAGCCAGGCAGGGCCAGGGGTCATAGAAGCTTCGCTCCAGGAACATGGCACAGCACATGGTGCAGAGCCAGCTCTCTTAGGGCAAGGGCAGTACCTGAGCCCAGCACTGTCCCCAGAACTTTGTGGAGGCCCTTCTTCAAGTGCTGCCCTGCCACCTGCTGGGGACATGTGATAATACCCACTAGACTCCATGGAGGCCCAGAGGACACCTGTTCCCCTGCCCTTCAGAGTCCTGCATGGGGAACCTGAAACTATTGGAGGAAGCCCTGTCCAGGCTGGGCTTCTTGGGGGCCCTATTCTGAGGGTCACTCTGAAGTGCACAGGAATTGGCTAAGTGCTGGTCACTAGGCTGTCCCTTCACACGGACTACCTTGGCCTCACAAGACCTCACATTAACTAGCCCCGTTTCTACAGGTGGAAAAATGGGAAAAGGCTACAAAACCCTTACATAGCATCAGGGAGGGACCAAGGTCGGATTTGGTGTAAGCCCAGAGCTGGTATTCACACCCCCTGGCACACCCAGCCTTGTCATTCCGCCTGCTTTTGTTTTGTCTTTTTGAGACAGGATCTCCCTGTAGCCCAGCTATCCTGGAACTCACTATGTAGACCAGGCTGGCCTTGAACTCACAGAGATCCGCCTGCCTCTGCCTCCCAAGTGCTGGGATTAAAGGCGTGCGCCACCACGCCCAGCAAGTCATTTCTCCTTTCTATGCAAAGAAAGGAGATCTCAGCAAATCAAAGTATTTTCCTGATAAATGTTACACTGGCCTTTCTCAAACATGACTGTGGGTCTCCTCCATCAGGATCACATGACTGAACCTAATTCAGAGCCTGGGTCTAGCATATCTAGTAAGGACAGCCTACTCCCTTGGATCTTCATAACTGTCCCCAGGGTCTATGACAGACAGGAAGTCCTGTTTCATAGATGTGGAGATTGAGGCAGAGCAAAAATGACAGAGGAGCCAGTGATTCAGAGCCCTGTCCACCCCTTCCCAGCTGCCCAAACCTTCTCATGCTGGAGTCGCTGAAGGTCTTCCTCGTGGGCTGCTCGCTGCTCTCGCAGAGAGGCCTGTGCCTCCCGCTCGGCCTGCACCAGCTTCTGGGCCATCAGCTCCTTGTCCAGAGCTGCTTTCTCTTCTGTGGTTGCTACCTGCTGCCGCAGGCCTGCCAGCTCCGCTGCAGAAGAGGGGTGGGGGGAAAGACAGCTGAGTCAGAATCTCTCTCTGGGCCAACAGATTTGGACCAGGTGAGCAAAATCTCTGAGGGGTGAGCTAGCCTGGCACCTGGGCTGAGCTCTTTTGAAGTGGCTCACCCTCTTTGAGCACCTGCCCACCTGCCACATGGGCCCCCTGGCTCTGTTCCCCACCTACCTAGAAAAGCAGTGAGGGGATAAAATGAGAGAGGGAAAGGATGTCAAAAACACAGCAACCCCAACACTGATGCGCTCGCTCCAGGTCAGGAGCTGGGAAACTCCAGGGCCACTTCATGACCTTTCATGACTGAATGTAGAGAAAGTGGGGAGAGTATGGGGACCACGGGCTGGGACGTGGGGCTGAGAGTCATGGAGAAACAGCTGATGGCTCTATAGGGAACTTAGAACTCTCTCCAAACTCCCTGATGACAAAGACACAGCAGCCACTGTTGACTGAGCCGGGCACTATGCCAAGGCCTCACGTGCTCCCTCACCTCATCCTGGCCATAGGTTGGGCAGGTGGGGACTCCTCCCACCTCCAGTGTCTGGGGAACCTGCGGCCCAGGGAGGGAAGCAGCTTGCTCAGCTCAGGACTGGAACCCAGGTCAGCCACACTCCTCCTCCCCAGGGCTCCCAACCTCTGAAGGCCTCAGGATCCTCCAGATTGAAGTCTAAGATGGGGCCTGGTTTCCCCCAGTCCTCATAGATGCTCATACCACTCAGGGTCTCCTTGGCCAGCAGCAGGGCTTGTCCCTCCGTTTCTAGCTGTTCCCGGCGGGCCTCGAGCTGAGCCAGCTGCCTCTGCACATCAAACAGGCTGCTCTCCAGGGCTTCCTTCTCCAAGCTGCAGCACAGTCCCTTAAGGCCTCAGAACTCAGCCTTTCCAGTCCCAGAAAACTGTGGATCTTGGGGCATGGGCAGTAAGTGCCAGCCTACTTGCCTGGCTAGGCCCAAGCTCTCTGGGGAAGGCTGCATCTGAGCTAGGCTGTAAGGGTAAAGACTGGCTCCTAAGTTACTGTATCTCTGGGTCAACACCAGGGTGTGGCTGGTCAGGATGTGACCCCAGACAGGGCCTTACAGGGGGCTGGGCAAAGCCCAAGCCTTACCGCAGGCGAATGGCCTCCTCTGACAGGGTCCGACCCTCACGTTCCGCTGCTGCCAGCTGCACAGCCAGGCCAGCCCGCTCCTTAGCCAATGCCTCCTTCTCCCGGGCTGCACGCTCCAGAGCCTCCACCTGCCGTTGTGACTCTCGCTGGACCTGCTCCAGCTCCTGCTCCCGCCCATTCAACTGCCGGGAGAGCTGACCGACCCAAGACTATGAGCAGAAACCCCAGAAGTCCCTGAACCCCTGCTGGTTCACCATGCAGCACTCCATCTCAGAGTCTGGCCCAGCCATGACCTGGCAGCATGAGGCCAGGGTAATCAAGCCTAACCTTGTTCACATCTGCAATGCACAAGGGCCCACCTCACTCAGATCTAGGGGTAATTAAGCCCTCTGTTCACCCCAAAACTTTTTGAGAAGCTGAATACAGAAAACAGTGAGGGGAGCAGCTCTGCAGGCTGGAGCTGGAACTCCTGCTCTCATGCCCCACTCTCCTCAAAGGAACCCTGGTCCCAGGACGGAAGCTGCATTCCAGCCCTGGAATTCTGAAACCCTAAAGTTCCTTCAGGCTGTGTGGTTCCCCCGAGTCCTTACTTTCTTCATATGACAGATCTTCACTGAAAGGGGCAGCTCAGAGCCAGCACATCCACTAAGTGATAGGATTACTAGCCCCAGAGACAGACAGGGCAACAGAGGTATAGGGAGGTATCTAGCTTGTTTCAGGTCCTTAGCTAGTAGAGGTGAGGTAGATATGAACCTGGAGGCAAGCTCCTGAGCCTGGACAGCATGTGGGTGGCTAGGAGCCCCCACCTTCACATCTGCATGGGGGTTCAGCCCACCTGGGCCAGCTGCTCCTGCAGGCGGCTGCGTTCACTGCGAAGTGTGAGGAGCTGCTGCTCCAGGGCCTCCCGAGCCTGCTCTGCCACATACAGGGAGCCCTCCAGGCCCTGCCGCTCCACCTCCTGCTCCAGCCTCAGCTGCTCCAGCCGCTCCTGCTCCTCCAGAGCCAGGGTGGTGTCATGCTCTGCCTGTTGCTGCCTGCCCAGCAGGGCCACCTTTTCCTCCTCCAGCTGTAGAGGATGGATGGAGGTCTGGGGGGAGCAGGGAGAGCTTCCACAGACCAGGGATGCCCCTCTGGATTTTCAATGACCACAGTCAGCCCAGGAGAGGCTCCCTGCATGAATGAATAGAGCAGGACCCCCAGAGCTTCCTTTTTTGATACACAAGAGAAGACAGAGACAGAAAATAGGATGAGAGGTGGGCAGCAGGACAGAGCAGAGTATGGGAGGCCTGACATGCCTCTGCAGGGTCTCCCTAGTGGAGAAGACAGGTGGGCTGGTATACAGCATACCTGGGCGATGAGGCGGTTTAGTCCCAGCTTGTCCTGGGCAAGGCTCTCATTGAGGGCACTCAGCTTGGACAAGGAATCCCTCAAGGAGGCCTCCTCTGCTCTCTGCTTGGTCATGGAGAGCTCCAGCTCCACACAACCAGCCTCGGCCTGCAGTGGGGACAGGGCAGCAGAATCAGTCAGGGAGGGAGACATGGGGTGACTGGAAAGAGATGCAGAGAAATAGCCTCTCAAAGACTGACTTGGGTTACAAGAAGGGGTACAAGAAGGGAGGGGTGACAGAATCTGGTGATCCATGTCAAAGGCGGCTGTACGAAAGAAGCCTCACACTCCAGAGCTGATGAAGAAGGAACCTGAAGGCAGGGCCAAGGGGCCAGAGGGGATCCAAGGGCAGCCTACGGGAGTCAATATGCAGCGTCTAGGCTTCAGGAGTGGGCAGGCACCTGTTTGAGACTCTCAGGACCATGACCCCTGACCCCCAACTTCCAGTCCCAGGACCCATGTTCAGAGAAAGGGCCAGGTGACCCTGAGCCTCAGACTCTGGCCCAGAAGCATCTGAAGAAGCAGGGATCTGTGGCCTGGGTCAAAAGTCAGCCTGTGGGGCTGGGGACACGGCTCAGTGGGTAAAGGACTTGCTGTACAAATGTGAGGACCTGAGTTCAAATCCCCAGAATCCACTTAAGAGCCATACATGGTAGTGAACATCTATAATCCCAGGGATCCTATACCCAGATGGGAGGCAGAGATAGGAAAAGCCCCAGACGCTCATGGGCCAGCTAGCCTGGTATGCACAGCTGCAGAGATTGTCTCCAATAAGGTAGAAGGCATGGACCAACACTGAGGTTGTCCTCTTACCCCCACACACATGCCAAAGCATCCACTCACCTGCACTCATACACATAAAGATTAAAAATACAATAACAGAGGCTGAGTGTGGAGGCACACGCCTGTAGTCCCAGTACTCACCAGGCAGAGGCAGGTGGATCTCTGTGAGTTCAAGGCCAGCCTGGTCTCCATAGCGAACACTAGGCCAGCCAGAGTTACACAGTGAGACCCTGTCTCAAAATAACCCAATAATAAATAAAATAAAGGCCAACCTATAACCAGAGGAAGGGGTCAGTGCATGACCATGCTCAGACATCAGCCAGCAGTAAACTCAGTCTATGGCCACTGGGAAAATCACAAGCTATATGGCAAACAGGACTCACCTTGGTCAGAGCATCAGCCACCTCGGCCTTCTCAGCCTGTAGCACGTCCCGCTGCAGTGTGGCCAGGCTCAGTGCCTCCCGCACTTCCACGAGCTCCTTCACTAGCCCTGAGCGCTTCACTTCCAGGTGTTCCAGCTGCCTATGGCTGTAGGGCAGGGTACTGGTGAGGTCTCAAGTCACATCCCCGCCCTGTACCCCCTGTAAGATGCAGGATGCAGGGCCAGAACTGGGCTGAGGCAAGAACAATCAACCCACAAAGACAATCAACCCGCCCCCCCACCCCTGCTGTGACTTGGAACATCAGTTATCACATCTGCAATGTGGACTAAAACCTGCCTTGTGAAGTTATGACACGCATACTGACCACACAGGAGCTACTCCAAACAGTGCCTGACACTCTCCCCAGGGGACTTCAGACACAAGTACAGCACTCACTTGATCTGGATCATTTCATGACCCCTTGGAGCCTCAGTTTTACCATTTATAAAATGGAGGTAATTCCTTCTACATCACAGAGTTGTCCTGAGGGTCGAATGAGGGAGTCTAAGTGCTTAAAATAGCGTCTGGCACTTTGTAGTATTATTACAATTATGGTTGTCTTTTTTTTATTTTGTGTGTATGAATGTATTGTCCGCATATATGTAAGTGCACTCATGTCATGCAATACCTACAGAGGTCAGAAGAGGGCATCAGATCCCCTGAAACTGGAGTTACAGACAATTGTTAGCTGCCATGTGGGTGCTGGGAATCAAACCCAGGCCCTCTGCAAGAGCAGTCAGTGCTCTTGACCGCTGAGCCACTGCTCCAGTCTTAATACTTTTAATTATTGTTCCTATCATTAAAGCACCCTTCCTATCAGCTCTCTGAGCCTCAATTTCCCAAAGAGGGACTGGTTAGAAGTCAGGTGGCAGGAGGTCCAGGACACATGGGTGCCCCTTGCCTGGGGACTCTGCATTGGAAGGACCTTGGCAGGGAGGCAGGCAGCTGCCCACCTGCGCTCCAGCTCCCTGCGGGCCCGGGCACCCTCCTGCACTGTGTCCTCCTGCTGCTCCTCCAGCTGGTTGTGCTGCCGCCGCAGCTCCTCTTGAGCCACCTGCAGCTTCTCTACCTCCTGACGCAGCTCCTCAGCCTGCTGCTGGGCCACCTGCAGGCTGTGAGTCAGGCTGCTCTTCTCCCTGCAGGACAAGGGCAAGAAAAGATGGCACTTCTGGGGCTGCCCTCCCCGGGGAAAGTGGCTGCCTGCTCTGGCCACAAGTCACAGCCTGCCCTCCAGGGCACCACTTCCATAAAGCCTTCCTTGATGCTGCCCATGGTTGACTCACATCACCCAGCACTAGAAACTGGGCTTTCCTTCTCTCCAGCCTGCCTACCTAAGGACCCAGAGGATTGAATAGAGATGCTGGCATCACCTGCAAGCACCCCAGAAGGTGGAGGCCAGTTCTTCTAAGTCATGTGGCCAGGAAATGGTCCTGGGGTAGCCATCACCCTCAACTCTGGCAAGCCTGATAGAACTGGATCTGTCTAGATCCTATAGCTTCCCACTGGACACAGATCGATAACATTTACCCAACATGCCACCGAAGGGAGGAGGCAGCCACTAAGAAAGCCAAAGGCTTAGTGAGAGCTGCCATCTTCCCCAACTCCAGCAGTCCTGAGCAGCGGACAGGGGCTGTGTCTGTAATACCGCCTCCTGAGTGACCTGGGGTCTCTGGATCAGGTTTAGAGCTGCCTTCCTCTTTACTTGGGAGTGGCAACCTCTAAATATACTAAATACCAAGTCTAGCCGCAGATGCAAAACAACTCAAGGCAGGACACTAAGCAGGTTTGCTCACTGTGGACAGAGCTATTTAAAAGGCCAGGTTCCTAAATGGGTGTAGAAATCAAAGGGTTGCTATCAGATGAGCTGGCTTGCTACCTCTAGCTGCACTCACAGTGAGAATTTGGGGAAGTTTCTAACCCACCATACAGGGACAATTCTGGTTTTTGTTTGGTTTGTTGTTTGGTTTGTGTTTTGTTTTGAGACAGGATCTCCCTGTACCTGGCCTGAAACTTGCTGTTTAGCCCAGACTGGCCTGGAACTCACAGAGATCCGCCTGCCTCTACAGGGACAATTCTGAAGCACAGGACCTGAAGGGCTCACACAAACTGAGGCAACACAGGTGAAACACTTGACAAACAGCCTGACACAGTAGGTATGACACATAGTAGGTACACACATACAAACCTGCACACCTACTGTGTTATCTCACTAACAGGAAGATGAGAGGTAAAACCAGAGCCCTGGTTTTTAGGATGGGTTTTAAGCTGTGAGCAGGGGAGGGTCCCCTCTGATTTCTCCTTCATTTTTCAAACTTACTGGGTTTTTTTTTTTTTTTTTTTTGGATACAGGGTCTTGCTATGTAGTCATGGCTGGCCTAGAACTCACTATGTAGACCAAACTGAGAAATCTGCCTACCTCCGCCTGCCAAGTGCTGGTATTAAAGGTGCCACCATGCCCCTCCTCAAACTTACTGTAAATGCTTCTATTTAGGAAAAAGAAATTTAAAGCAACAACCACAAATTAAAAAAAAAAAATCCAGATAGCTAAGGAGTAATTTCTTGCTCTTTTAAAAAAATTATGGCACTTTTATTTACTTATTGTGCCAGCCTCTAATCTCTTGTCTTAAAAGACTCTAGGACTGGGCTGGTAAGATGGTTCAGTGGGGCTGGAGAGATGACTCAGTGGTTAAGAACACTGACTGCTCTTGCAGAGGACCTGGGTTCGATTCCCAGCACCCACATGGCAGCTAACAACCATCTGTAACTCCAGTTCCAGGGGAATTTGATGCTCTCCTCTGATTTCCATGGGCATTATATGACATGGGTGCACTCACATACATGCAGGCAATACACTCATACACAAAAAATAAAAATAATAGGCCAGGCATGGTGGCACACGCCTTTAATCTCAGCACTTGGGAGGCAGAGGCAGGTGGATCATTGTGAGTTTGAGGCCAGCTTGGTCTACATAGTGAGTTCCAGGACA
>NW_008358999.1:263189-297659 GCF_000622305.1 Nannospalax galili
AATGAAATATTAAAAAAAAAAAGATCCCAGCACTCAGGAGACAGAGGCAGGCAGATCTCTGTGAGTTCAAGGCCAGCCTGGTCTACATAGTGAGTTCCAGGACAGCTGGGGCTACAGGGAGACCCTGTCTCAAAAAGACCAAAAAAAAAAAAAGAAAAAAAAAATGAAAGAAAAAGATGGTTCAGTGGGTAAAGGTGCTTGCCACCAAACCTGATGACCTGAGTTTGATCCCTGGGAGCCAACATGATGGAAGGAGAGAACGGACTCTGGCAAGTTGTCCTCTGACTTCCACACATGTGCTGCGGCATGTGCACCCCCCCAATAAATAAATAAATGAAAAAAATTTATGTCTCTAAGGGTTGATGGCTCACACCTGTAATCCTAGTCTCAAGACACTTGAGGCAGGAAAACTGTCACAAGTGCAAAGTCGGTCTAAGTAAGCTACATAGCAAGTTCCAAGCCAGCCAGTGCTACAGATCAAGGTCATGCCTCAAAAAACACACACCCCAAAGAAAACAGTCAACCAACAAACAAAAACACCTCTAGGATGGCTGGGGTGCAGCTAGGTTAGGTGTAGCACTTTCCAGCACTCTGCCAGGCCCTAGGTCTTTCCCAGCTTGGGGCAAACAACAGGAAACAGACCAGAACAGCACTATCAACAGAATTCTAGAATGTTCTATAGCCTCATGAAATATGGCTACAGTAACCAAAGAACTACATTTTTACTTCCTTAAAATTACAACCACTGTTTTTCTAGCTGGCTGGTGGTGACCTACTGGAGCAGAGCCACAGCTTTAAAGGCTTGGTTGGTTAGGCCAGGACACTGACTCCACCCTCATCGCCCGGACGTCCGGCACCTGCTCAGGAGGTCGTTGGCGCTCCGCAGGCGCTGGGCCTCTCGATGCATGTCCTCTTGGGCCTGGGCAGCAGCATCGGTCTTATCCCGCTGGCGCTGCAGCTGCTCCTCCAGCCCACGCCGCTCACCCTCGCTGTCACTGAGCTGCTTCCGCACAGTGCCTAGCAGGTCCTGGCTGGCTTCGTAGCGCCCACGCATATCCTGGGGTATGGAGGTCGCTGGGTCTGGGGTAGCCCACCCACTCTCTGCTAATAGCTCCTTATCACTGGGCCTGGCTCAGGGCATCAGGGGATGCCCAATGCACTTCTCTGGGTCCTCACTGGCCCCCTGGAACCTCAACTGGGGTAGGGGGAGGACCAGGGACGTCAGATATAAGTCCAAGCACTTTCCCTCCTAGGTTCTGACCCCACCCCCAGGGCCCTAGGCTCCTCCCCATTACAGCCAGGTTCCATTGACTCCTCTTTCTGACTCCGCCCCTCATTCCCAAGCGCCCTGGTCCTGGACAGGGATCTTCCTCCCAGACTTTTCTGAGGGCCTTGCCCTGTGTAATGCGGACTGTGTCTCCTTTTCTCTTGCTCTACAGGCCCCTCAGGTCCCAGGCTCCACTCCCCGCCACTCTGGGCTGAGACTCTGCCCCAGAACTCTCCCCAGCCTGTTCTCTGGGTCTGGCCCCGCCCCCTGGTACCCAGAGCTGTGGCTGCGGATGTTCAGGTCCCTGCCTACCTGGACCTGCAGCTGGCGTCTGTGCAGGGCAGAGTGGATCAGCGTGAGAGTGGAGGAGTCTGAGCAGGCCGGAGACGGGCCTCGGCGCGGGGAACGGCCACGACCCGGTGAGGAGCGCCGAGGTGGAGATGGGGTGCGCAGGCCCGAGAGTCCCCGCAGGCTGCCTTCCGAGGTGTCCCCAGTGCGCTCGGAGCCGCTGAGCTGGACTCCGCTCTCAGTGTCCGATAGGGCGGCCTGGAGAGGCAGGGGGCAGGGAATTGGGGGTTAGCTGGCCACAGGCACAAAGTGAGGCAAGGAGCCAGCTCCCACCTGAATCTGAGTTGTCACCACTAGCCAGGGGCTGGCCAGCACCACCTCCGTTCACTGCAGGACATCCTTTCTCAGAGATGTCCTGCCTCTGAGGCTGGGGCTCCATGAGGGGGAGGCTGGGTGAGCCAGCAGGGGTCCCCAGCAGCCAGGGACTACAGTGCCCCACCCCACAGTTCCAGTTCATCCCAAGGCCCCCAACAGACATGGGAGGTGACCCAGGACTGTCTGACTACCCCTGCCTGGGCTGTAGACAAACCTGAGCCAGGTCCCTCAGGGTCTGCTGCAGCGCCTCTCCATCCTCAGTGTCTAAGCCTGCCTGCTCCTGTAGCCGCAAAGATTCCTGGTGACAAGGAAGGGTGTTCATGGCTGTCAGCTTAAAGCCCCTCCTTCCTGGCCCTCTCAGGTGGAGGTAATGGCTGTGCCCACAGGCCAGCTGCCCTCATGGAACAGGTAAGACCCAAAGCAGCACAGTGCCTGGTCCCAGTCACAGCCTACTGAGAGCCCTGCCCACACAGATGACCAGCCCAGGTCAACCTGGGGCTGCCCCTCTACTACTGTGAGCTCCCTCTGGGAGCTCAGGAAGAAGTCCAAGTCCTGACTCCCAGTGTACTGGTGCCCATGCCCTTGGGCCTTCATTTCCTTGACTGTACAATGGGATCATGCTGCAGGGAAGGTGGAAGGGCACAGAAGAAGTGACTATCCCTGTGCTAAGTGAGTCTGCACACTGTAGGACAACATCCAGTCCCAGTTGGACATTTGGAATAGCCCCAGCAGCCCAGCCCTCAGCCTGTCCCCGTCTTGCTGCCACATCTCACCAGGGCCTCCAGCTTGTCAGAGAGGGTCCTGTTGACCTGTTCTTTCTCTGTGTTCAGATTCTGAAGACGCTCCACGGACAGAGCCAGCTCTGTCACTCTGTGGGAGACAAGCAAAAGAGGTAAGTGGGGGACCCGTCCCAGCTTCTCAAATACACCAGCATATGTCCTTTATGCTTCCCCAAACTACGCAGAGACCTGAGGATCCAGCTCCTCAGTTATGGAGCCTTGAATAAGACTTCCCTCCTGGGGGCTTCAGAATGTTCTGCTGCAAAATGGGGACGAGGTTACAGCTGACTGTGTCTCACAGAAGAGCACAGAGGCTCACCCAAAAGACAGGAGCTGGGGTTTCATGTCACTGTAGGCTGAACGACTCCAGTGTGTGCTAGGCTCCAGCCCTTGAACCTTAAGCAAGGTGCCTAGGAAGCCCAGCCAAGCTCACACAGGGAAGGCCCCACCCCTGGTAGACAGACACCCTTCTCTGAGTTTCCAGATGACCCATCTGCAGGGGGCTGGCCTTGGATGGCACCTACCATCACCCACCTGGCACTGAGGTCAGCCTTGTCTAGGTCACTCTGCACCTGCAGCTGGGCCAGGTCCTTCTCCCGAAGCAGCTTGGCCCGCAGCTGCTCGTCTAGCTGAGCCTGCAGCAGTGCCTGCTTCTCCAGAGCCGCCTCGGTTCGGCTCTCAGAGCGCTGTAGACTGGCACGCAGCCCCAGGCCTGCCTCCTGGACAGCCCGGGATGTCCGAACCAGCTCCCCTCCCAGCTGCAGCAGGTCCCTGGGAGGAGAGCAGCATAAGGGGTGGTATAGGGGGTAGCTCCTGAGTACAAATTAAAACTACAATAGAACATCATCTGTCCCTATCAGATTAGGTGGAAAACATCATCGCATTAGGCTGTGGGGAAACAAGCCCTTCCCTGCATGGCTAACAGGAGGGCAAGTGGGTGGAGCCACAGGGGAAGGCAACTATGAGCACATGGCCCTTTGCTTGAACAGCTCCACCTTTTTTTTTTTTTTTTGTCTTTTTGTGACAGGGTCTCTCTGTAGCCCCAGCTGGCCTGGATTCGCTATGGAGACGAGGCTGACCTTGAACTCACAGAGATCTGCCTGCCTCTGCCTCTGCCTCCCGAGTGCACCACCATGCCGGGCTCAAAAGCTGTTCTTAACCTCCACATGTACACTGTGGCAAGTGTGTGCACACTAAAAAATAAAGTAATAAAAACAAAACAAAATGATCGAGGAGGAGGAGCAAAGATGAAATCACAGAGTATATATCCAAAAGACAAAAGGGTGTGTGAGTATGGGGTGGAGAGATCACTCTGTGGTAAGAGCACTGGCTGCTTTTGCAGACCTGGATTCGAGTCCTAACACCCACATGGCAGCTAACAACTATCCATAACTGCAGTTCCAGGGGATCCAACACATTCTTCTGACCTCTGTGGACACTGCACAACATGGGTTCACTTATACACATGCAAACAATACACTCATACAGATAATATAAAAAAAATAAAAATTTTAAAATATTTTATTGCTGGGCGTGGTAGCGCACGCCTTTAATCCCAGCACTCGGGAGGCAGAGGCAGGTGGATTTCTGTGAGTCCAGCCTGGTCTCCATAGTGAATCTAGGCCAGCTAGGGCTACAGGGAGACCCTGTCTTAAAAAGACCAAAAACAAAACAAAAAAATTTATTATTTTTATTTTATGTGTATCCGTGTATTGCCTGCATGTAGGTAAGTGCACCCAAGTCATGCAATGCCCAAGAAGGACAGAAGAGACTGTCAGATCCCCTAGAACTGGAGTTATGGACAGTTGTTAGCTGCCATGGTGGGTCCTGGGATTCAAACCTGGGTCTTCTGCAAGAACAGTCAGTGACCTTAACCACTGAGCCATCTCTCCAGCGCCCCCCCCAAAGTAAAATATTTTAAGAAAAATAGCAATCTGTACCTGCCCCATCCTCAAATCCACACCCGACTCACAGGAAAGACCAGACAGAGGACCACACTAAGTGACACTCAGATGCAGCTAGCAAAGGCCAGACTACAAGAACCCTTGAGACAGCCAGCCCAGCTTTCTGAACAAATAAGGACTTAAGAGACCAAAAAATGAGTTTTGTCAGATATAGCGATACCCATAACCCCAGCACTTGGAAGGCTGAGGTGGAAGGATTTCCTCAAGTTCAAGGACAGCTTGAGCTATAGATCAAGACCCTGTCTCAAAAAAAAAAAAAAAAAAAAGCTGGGTAGGGTGGCACACACCTTTAATCGCAGCACTCAGGAGGCAGAGGCATGTGATCTCTGTGAGATTGAGGCCAGCCTGGTCTACACTGTGAGTTCCAGGCTAGCTGGGGCTACAGAGAGAGAGACCCTGTCTCACGAAACAACAAAGATTTAAGGGCTGTGCTAGAGCTGGGTTTCAGCTGGCAGAGTGCTTGCCTAAGCACACAAAGCCCTAGGTTCAATCCCCAGTGCTATACAAACCAAGTACAATGATACACACTAAAAATTTCATTACTCAAGAGGTAGAGGCAGAAGGATCTGAAGTTCAAGGTCATCCTCAGCTATAGTGTGAGCTCTAGGACAGCCTGGAAGACGTAAGCCTCTTAAGAAGAAAAGATAGGGCTGTCTAGTGGCTTCTGACTAACACAAACCATAAAGACAAAAAGTGAAGCCGGTTTCAAACCCTAACTCAGCCACTCACTGTTAACATGACTTGGAGAAGGACACTCAACCTCTCTGACCCTGGTGTCATCTCTAAAATGGAGGTATGACGGTTACTATCTCAGAGGGACACTAAGAACTAGATGCAGTAACATGTAGAAAGGGCTTAGCTCTGGCTGAACCTGGGAGATGCTGATGGCCTCCACTACAGCATGGCTCTTGCCAGTCGTCGCCTAGGCATCCCACAGGGTAGTGCACATGGCAGGTTGCTCAGTCGAGCTGAACTGAGATGGGGCTGTACCCTTGCTCCCCACTACCCAGGCCTCACCTCTCTGTGCCCATCTTCACCTCGCTGACCTGCCGTCGGAGCCCCATGACCTGTCTCCACAGGAGCAGCAGGCGGCTGTGCTCGCTGCTGAAGTAGGCGTTGAAGGACTAGGGGAGACAGGTAAGTGAGACATTGGAAAATGCCGCTGCACCCCTCCCCCAGTGCCCATCTCTGACCACTGGAGCCAGTGTAGCCCAGGGAAGAGTCTGGGATCTCCCCAAGGGTCTCTCTCTCTCTCTCTGGATTTTAGTGGTATCACTGGCTGACACAGAGGTGGTCAAAAAGACAAGAAGCAGTAGGCATCTAGACCTACCTCCCAGATGCCAGGGATGTGGCCACGACTGTGGGCTGATCACTCACCTCTTTAAATGAGGATGATGACGGCCCTGCCACATCATCATGAGAGTAGAGGAAAACACATGCCTGACACAGGTTATCTGCTGATCAAGGCAGCTCTTAATGGTCATTAGGACCTTTGCTAGTGTGCCCACCTGGCCAGGCTCCCCATCCCTCTCCAGACTCAACACATCCATCTGCAAGGGTCCCCCACTGTCAGGCTGGCTGACTAGCACCCCACACACCTCCTCCTCACGCCTCCATGCTGCCTCCCGCTGCTCCAGTTCCTTGCAGCTACGGGTCCAGTCACTGGTCACTTTTCGAATGTCCTCGCTCAGGGCCTGGTTGGCCGAGCCTACCTGGTCCAGCTGCTCTCTCAACATAGCGTTCACCTGGGCCAGACTGGCACTCCTGAGAGAAGCCGGGGATGGTCAGCGGGCACTGGCTCACTTGCCCAGCAGGCTGCCCACTGGCCGTGCCACACCCTCACCTCTGCTGCTCCTCCTCCAGGCGCAGAAGGGCACTCTCCAGGTCTTGGCTGTGCTCTGTGTCCTAGGTGAGAAGGTGGAGATATCAGAACAGGGAGCAGGTGGGAGGCCTGTGCCTGCCCTAGCCTGGCACCCACCCTCAGCCGCTGCTGCTCCAGCTCGGTGGACTTATCCAGCAGCTGCTGCTCCAGCTCTGAGCATTTCTTCTTGTACTGGAGAATCTGGTGATGGGTAAGGAGGGAAACAATGTGAACCCCAGGGCTGGGGACTGAGCAAAGTGAAGGAAAGTGAGGGCAGGGGTGGGAGTGAGCAGCCCTGACCTTGGCCTGCAGCCGCTGCACAAGCTGGGCCTGCCGCTGCTGGCCCTCCTGGTAGGCCTGCAGCTTACGCCGGTAGGAGGCCTGTTCCTCCTGCAGCTGCCTCCGCAGCTCCACACTCTGACGCACCAGCCCCCTGGGCTCCTGTGCCTCCAGCTCCCCAGACTCCAGCCGCACAGCCTGCTCCAGCTGTAGGGAAGGGCCCTGGGTGAGAGTCCTGGGAAGGCAGGCCTGGGCCTCTTCGGGGGCCACCAGGCTGGATCCAGACCTACAATTCCTTGCAAGCTCATAGCCAGGCACCCCAGGGAGCAGGCACAGGCATGTAGGTAGGCCCAGAATGCAGCTCACATATGTATGGTGCATGTACACACAGCTGGGGCAGGCATGTGCACACAGACAGGTCAGGAATGTGCATACAGATGGAGCAGGCATGGCACACAGACAGGTAAAGCATATGTATACAGATGAGGCAAGCATGATCATACAGATGGGGCAGGCATGGACATGTACAGGTAGTCCACCAACAGGTATCTGCACAGCAGCTGCACCTGGAGGCAGACTTCAGCAGCCCAGGGACTCTGTCCATGGCCTGTCTTTCAGAGAAAAAGGCAAGGACTCACAGAGGCCACCTCCCAGGTCATAGGATTCAGGGTCCCCAAGGAGGTGTAGGGTGAGGCAGGTGGAAAGAGAAGGAAGCAGTGGCTTTATCCCTTGGCTCCAGAGAGCAGGCTCCCTGGGCTCTTCCAGTGTCCATGGCAACCTGGACAAAGTGAGTTGTATGGGGCATGAGGGCAGCAGTTGCTAAGGGAGAGAGTAAACTACTTTGATCCTGGCTTGTGGCAGCCCCCTTCCCTTTGAAGGAGTTCAGGACATTCAGCCCCCAAACCCACTGTGGTTTATGCTGGCTCAGTTTGCTACATCTGCCCAACTCTCTTCCCTCTCCAAGGCAAACTCAGGAAAGCCTGGATTTTGGTTTTCTATTAACTTTTAGCATCTAGGACAGTAGCCATAGGGTGGCATGGCTCACATCCGGGAAATATTTGAGACTATGAACTAATGGCATGGTGAATATTGACATTTGCCATCTGGGCCTTCCCATGCTCCTGGGTAAGGTGCATCTGGATGTGTCCATGGTGAGGTGCATGTGTGTCCATCTGTGTGTCCTGGGGCATGAACTTGAACATCTGTGTGTGCCAGTGAGGCACAGGCATGATGCTAGTGGAGGACCTGAGAACCTGGGTTCCAGGAGTCTGGTGATGGCACTTGTGCACCTGTGTGCGCTTTTATGGGCTGGCCTGTTGCTCTGCAGGTTTCTATGCTTTTGCTGTCTGTGCAGCCAGGAGCAGATGATGCACTGTGCTATCTACACTGTGGGTACAGGGCCATGCTGTGTCACACCAGTGCTGTTCTGTGCTAGGGCAGGACTGTGTGGTGTGTGGTTGTGGGTGGGGTTACACTGCATAGACTCTGAATCTGAGTGCATCCACCTGGTGGGTTTGTTCATATGTGGCGTGTTCCGTGTGGGGTTTGGTTGTAGCCCTCACTGTGTGCGCTCTGCACATGCATATGAGCCTGATGCTGCTGGCTTCTGTGGTGTAGAGGGGGTTGCACAGTTGCTGGGGTCTCTACCCCTTCTGCAGTACTCAGCACCAGGCTACTCAGGGCCACACCTCACCCCTCTCCACAAAATATCATTTATTTATTTATTATTTATTTATTTATTTATTGTCTTTTTTTGAGACAGGGTCTCCTTGTAGCCCCAGCTGTCCTGGAACTCACTATGTAGACCAGGCTGTCCTCGAACTCACAAAGATCCGCCTGCCTCTGCCTCCCAAGTGCTGGGATTAAAGGGGTGTGCCACCACACCCAGCCAAGCCTTTCAATTTGACTTGCAATCCCAAAGGGAAGGGGGCTGCCACAAGCCAGGATCAAAGTAGTTTACTGTCTCCCTTAGCAACTGTTGTCCTCCTGCCCCATGCAACTCACTCTGTCCTCGTTGGCATGGACACTGGAAGAGCCCAGGGAGCCTGCTTTCTGGAGCCAAGGGGTAAAGCCACTGCCTCCTTCTCTTTCCACCTGCTTCACCCTACACCTGCTCCTTGGGGACCCTGAGCCCTAGGACTTGGGAGGTGGCCTTTGTGAGTCCTTGCCTTTTTCTCTGTAAGACAGGCAATGGACAGAATTCTGATTCTTGTTCCATTCCCTATCCCAGGGGACTATGGGATTTGAAGGCTCAGACAGCCTGGCTGACTGCATCCCACCCAGGCCCACCATGCCAGTTGTGGTGCAGGGCACATTCTCCCTGGAGGCACAGAGACAAATGAGCATCAGGGAGAATGTGCCATATAACTACAGAGCCCTGGATTAGGGGTCTCAGCCAGCTCACCACTGACCTTGGGCTAGCATGCCCCTCTGTGGGCCCCAGTTTCCCATCTGTAATGGGGTGATCATTAGCAGGACATTCTCTGTGGACCCCTCTAGTAAAGACCTTCAAAGGTCATTCTTCAATCTCTGCCTCTAGGTGGGGCATCAGGCAAACTGTCCTAGACACAGAAGATCTGGAATACCAAGCTCCTTGTGCTAACATATATGGGAAAGATCTAGACTGACACAGCTCTCCACTGCAGTCCCCGACAACTGTGTGCCAGAAGAGAAGGGCACTGCTGCCTCCCACCTCTCCTTTGCCTCCACAACTACAGACAGTGTTAGCTTCACTTGCTGAAGCTGGCACCTAAAAGGCAGCCCCTGGGGATCTGGCACTGTGCTAACAGGCCAAGAAAGGCCTAAAGTAAAGAGGCTGGCTCAGCCCCATCTCTAGTGATGACGCAGGATTCCTGCCAGCCTACCTCTGCACCCCCTGCAGAGGTGAATTCTGTGCTGTTCTCAAATCTAGGGGGCCACCATGGTGCCCCCACCCTGCTCCTCAGCAACTCCCAACAAGTCCGGGGCTTGTCTGGACAGGCAGCTATCAAGACATGGGCACAGCCCACAACCAGAGGTGTACAGCACACACCCTTCCTATCATGAGTAGGCAGGTCTCCTAACAGTCAGCACCCCTCACCAGTACACAGGGGTCTAGCACAGCTCAGCCGGCTCTTCCCACACCGAAGAAACAAGGGCAACACAAAGCCCTGGTAGTCAGGTGGGGGGGGCAGTTCTTGTCTTAACTGGCTGTGTGACGCCAAGCATGGTGCTTTCCCTCTCTGGACCTCCATTTTCTCCTCGTTGAATGGGTATTATAAAGGTGTTGACCTTAGTGTCTTAAATATAAAGGAGCAAATTCCTGGCACATAGTAGGCACTCCATAAATGGTAGCACATTCACAACTGTTATTCCCACCCATCTGCACACACACCCATCCTCCGTCCAGCTCTCACCAACCTTCAGCCACATCAGCTTCCCAGGGGCACCACGGGCTCAAGACCATTCCAGTTGACAAATCAGCATCTAAACCCAGGTGCCTATCCTTACGCAGGCTAAGGGCCTGGTCAGAATCTCTCCCTATGCTGGCAGCAGGGGAGCCCACCCAGGCCCAGGCCCCAGTGCACCCACCCTCTCATTGACGGCATTATACTTGATGGCTAGCTCATCACGCTCAGCTCGGCTCTGGGCCAGCAGGTCCTCCACTCGGGACAGCTCCTGCTGCAGCAGCTGGTTTTCCTCTTGTAGTGACAGCATGGAGGTCATCACTGGGACCTGCGGTGGGGCTGGCAATGGACCACGGGCCAAGGTTAGCTTCTGCCTGGGTCCAGAGGGCTCCAGCACCCACAGGTATCCACTCCACTCATCTGTGGGCAAGAGGATGGGACAGCCCCCTGGGAGAAGCAGGCAAAGAGAGCTGAGGAACAGGAAGATCGGCAAGAAGAGCCAAGAGCTAGACTTGGGTGGACACGACTTCGGTTAGCATGGCCCACAGGCCAGGGAGTGCAGGAGGGCAGCTCCATCTAGTCAGGAGAATATCTTACTGTACCCACCCCATTCAGGGACAGGAAGCTTTGAATGCTTGCTCTTCCTTTTCTGATGACTAGTCTCAGGGCCTCAATTTCACTTATCTATAAAATGGGTAGAACAGTAACCAGATCTTGCCAGGAAAAGGGGAAAGCCTCACTCAGGGGCAGGATTTCTCATAACAGGTATTTTGTTTGGTTGGTTATTGTTTTGCTTTTTTCCCTTTGAGGCAGGGTCTCGCTATGTAGCCCAGGGTGTCCTAGAACTCATGACTTTCCTTCTAGGCAGGCCCCTTGAGTGCTCAGATTTTAGGTAAGCACCATCATGCCTCCTTCTCTCATAACCTAAAAGGCCAGGACTCAGGACACAGTAGATCAGTGTGTGATGAGGAAGAAGAAAGGAGGAAGGGCAGAAGGAGAAGGCCACCTCCCTGGGGCTCCACTTTGGCCCTGAACATATATCACAGACCTTCCAGCCCAGGGGCATTCTCTAAGCCTCCCCATCTCTGGGGCACTAAGATCTCCACATCCCTGTCCACTCAGAAATGGCCCAGCCCTGATCTAGAGACAGAACAGACTACAGCAGCAATAGCAAAATACCACCAGCACAGATGCAGCACACAGCCGACCACTTGTGCACACACACTCAGGCTGCATTAAGAGATTGTGAGGCTGGGCATGGTAGCACATGCCCAGCACCCAGGAAACAGGCAGGTGGATCTCTGTGAGTTCAAGGCCAGCCTGGTCTACATAGTGAGTTCCAGGCCAGCTGGGGCTATAGGGAGACCCTGTCTCAAAAACACTAAAAAATATAAATAATAAATAAATAAATAAATAAATAGTAGAGATTGTGCCTGCTACCCTCCAGCTGACTACATATGCCCAGACACTTGGGCTGCATAGAGAGATCACGTGTGTCACCCTCCAGGAGTAGCTAGGGCCAGTAGCCTTCCTGCCCAGGCCATCAGACCTTTGCAGAAGCCTGCTCTGAGGTGATCCACCCTCCCCCTATAATCCCAGACTTGGCCAGCTCACATGGGAGGGAACATAGTATTTGGGGTTCAAACCCTTGCAGGGGTAAACAGGGAGGGTCTGCCTAGCCCTTCCCCCTAGCTGTGTCACATGAGGAAGAAATACAGAATGGGCAAAGTGAATCTCGTTTCCATTTTATCCTCAGTAAAGTCGGTCTCTCCATCACAGGACTGTGCCCACCTCCCTGTGCATATTCAAGAAGCAGGGGCAGGAGCTAGGGAGATGGCTCAGTGGATAAGAGCACTTGCTACACAAGCATGAGGACCTAAGTTCAAATCCCCAGCACCAATGTAAAATGTTGTGCATGGCCCCTTGTGCACCCATAACCCAAGAGCTATAGGGGAGGCGGGAGCTAGGCAGAGAGAGGAGAATCCCTAGGGCTTGCTGGCCACCAGTCTAGCTCCAGGTTCAGTGAGACCCTGTCTCAAGGGAATAGGGTAGAGTGATAGAGAACATCTAATATCCTCCTCTGGCCTCTGTACTCACAAGGTATGCATCTATATACACATGTGCATATACCACACATGACATACACCATGACCACCACCACCACCACCACCACACTCCCAGTGTCTATCACTACTAAGGAGGGGATGTGAGAAGAGGGGACCCTGAGCAGGGTGAGGGGCTGGTGGCACCTGGGCTCTCAGGCTGGGAGAGGTTCCGGGTGACGATCTGCCTGATGCAGGTGGGCAGGCTGGTGCATGGGGACTCCTGAGCCAGGTCCTGCACACTCAGGCCCTTCTCTTGGCCTGGCTCCAGGACATAACTCTCCAATGACTGCAGGAAGAGAGATGGCTTTCAGGGACCTGAAATCCCCGGCTTCCTGGCAAAGGAAGGGTGTGTGTGTATGTGCAAAGTCTTGTGGCCCAAGTCCTGAGACTCCTGGAGAACTCTGGAGATGCAGCTGAAGCCTGGGGGTTAAAACTGCATAAAGCCCCCACTATGAGACTCTCTTAGGTCTGTGCCCCAGGCCAGGGAATCAAACTTGAAGTAACTCAGGAACTCACTGAAGATAGAACAAGCTGTTGGAGGCTCCAGTCCACTCCTACCCTAAGTAGGGAGGATTTTGCTATTCCAGAGGTCAGGAATCCTTAAAGTTGATGAGGGGCCCCTTCCACCACTGCTGGGCACTGGGATTAGGGGGTCCCAGCATTGGGGCCCTGTGTGTCCCTGAGAACTGCAAACTGGGGCCCCTATACACAGACACACACACATACCTCCCTCTACTCCTACTAGGCCCACTGCCCTATCCTGGCCAGGATGGACGAAGCCCCAAGGACCCACCTGGATCGCAGTCTCCAGTGCTATCTGGGCCTGCAGTGACCCCGCTAGTCCCAGGTTCATAAGGAAGAGGGGGAATTTGTGGGTACCCCACAGTCTTCCTCTCTAGGGCACATCTTAATGCCAGGCCGCTTTGCTAAGCACCCAGAAGATTAAGCTTAAATCCTGCAGTGCCCCCACGTGACCACACGGGGTGGGGAGGAGGTGGGGAGGAGCAGAGGGGAGTGGCAAGAGCAGAGTGGGGGTGGAAGACCTTGAGTGAGCATGGAGAAAAGAGAACAAGGGAGGGGCAGAGAAAAACACCAATGAATGTGGGGAAGAAAGGGTTAGGACCGCCAAACACCCCCCACCCTACCCAAGTTGCTAGGTTCTGGGGCCTTCTAAGACTAGCCGGTGGAGTCTGTGGCCAGAGGCAGGAAAGGCCAGAGTTCAGAGTCTGCAGGAGCATCTTCCCTGACCTGGAACCCAACAGTTTGCATGCTTGCTTGGAATGAATTCTCAGCATGCTGGACAGACACTTGTACACAAGGACACTGGGCAAAGAACACAACAGCTCAGACCAGGCAGGAGCTAAACCCCCTCCAAGCCCACCCCCACTGGCTGTATACCTCCTGGGTCCTCCTGTATAAGACGCTAATGCTGTTGGTACTCGCCTCTTGAGCTGTCTAGACACTAGACAAAGTAACTAGCTACCCATCAACAGCATGACAGAGTGCCCAGTTCACACAGTGGACACTGGATTTCATTCATTCACATGAAAACTGGGCAGGCACAGGTCCTGTGCCCCAGTGCTCTGGACCCACAGTCCCACCACAGCTTCCTGTGGGTCCCTCTCTGCAGTCAGGAGGTTGTATGTCACAGTGGTTAGAACCTGGAGTTGCTGGGCTGCCACATGTGAGCAGTATGATATGGAACAAGTTATTTCTCTGGGGCTCAATACTTACTATATAGACCAGGCTGGTCTTGAACTCACAGATATCCACCTGTCTCTGCCTCCTGAGTGCTGCAACTAAAGGTGTGCACCACCATGCCAGGTGGGAAAAGGACTGGGGATTAAAATGAGTTGAAAGGGGAGGACAGCACATGCAAAACACACACACACACACACACACACACACAGAGCAGGGGCTAGTTTATGGTCTCTTCATTAAGGTCACCTGCCGGCTCCTGCACTCCATCCCTCTGCACTAGGGGGCGTGACCACAAGATTGCATCAAATCCTCCCTTCAGCCCATTTCCAGATAAGCAAAACAAGGCCCAGAGGGGTTGGGGTATTCTAGGCGACACACTGCGAAAAACTGTAAGCTGGAAGTTCATCCCCTTTGGGCCAAGTCACCTCCCAAAGGTGCCTGAAGGGCAAGGCCTCTTGCTCTTCAAGTCTCAAGCACTGTGTCCAGCAGGTGCTGCATAATGTACCTCAGTCCAGACTGGACCCTCCTTCTCAACTAAGAGAATCCAACCTACAAGAGGAAAAGCAAGGACAGGGCAAACAAGGCCAGGAAGGTAAGTGCCACCAAGTTGCTACAGCAAGCCATCCAAGTTTAGGTAAAGCCCAATGGGCAGAGAACTGCCCCGGCAAAACTCAGGGGCCCTCCACCTTCAGGGAACCTCCACAGTGTCTCCAGGTACAGCCATACTGGGGCAGGGGGGTGCTTGCCCCAGAGACAAGCAGAGATAGGACCCGAGGTGTGCCGGAAAATGGAACTGAATTACTCTGTGCCTCACAAACCAGTGGGATGGGGGCAGAGGGCAGAATGCTAGACTGGGTGCCAGGTGATACCAACCCTGGGCTCTTCTCCCCCAGGAGTCCTGCTGAGATCTGTAGGTACTGAGATGGTGTATGGCTAAAAGCTGTTGATATGTGCTGCTGTGGTATCTGCCACTTAGGAAGAGGGGCAGGGAGGGAGAGGGAAGGAGGAAGGCCTACCAAATCCCTCACAGGAATCTGGTTGCTACAGCCTCACCCGCTATGGCTCTGGTGTGGCTTGTCCTTTCCCAAACTCATGCTGAAATTTGGTCACCAGCATAAGAGTTAGGAGGACATGGGACCTTTAGGAGGGATTAGGATAGAAGGATTAATGCCTTTTTCAAGTTAGTGGGTTATTTATCACAAGAGGGGGTTGAAGCCAGGCATGGTGGCACTTGGAAGATCCCAAGTTTGAGGCCAACCTGGGCTACACTGATCTAGATAGCTCAGTGGGCAAAGTGCTTACCACGAAAGCATGAGGACTGAGGTGCTGATCCCAGCACCTCCATAAATGCCTCTGTAATCCCAGCACTCAGGAGATAAAAGGGGACCTCCAGAGAAAACTGGCTAGCTAGATAAACTGAATTGATGAGCTCCAGGTTCAGTGAGAGACCCTGCCTCAATATATAAAGTCAAAATCAATTGAGGAAGATACCTGCCATCAACCTCTGGCCTGCACATGTATGCATACACATGTGCACACACATGAACATAAATGCACATCACATATATGCACATAACAAAAAAGTCAAGCCCAGCCCTCTTTCCCCACAACGTTATGATGTATCATGAAGTGCTTGCTGGACGTGGTCACCTGATGTTGAGCTCCCAGCACCACCAACTGAATAAAACTTCTCTCATTTATAAATTACCCAGTCTCGTGTATTCTTCATAACAACAACAAAATAAACTCAGACACGTGTGATTACCTTGACTAATCTTGGCCAGGCCTAGTCATAGACTGTGAGTCTGTTTCCTTTTCTGTAGAATGGGATGCTAATTCTATCAGGAGAGTGAAATGAGGTGTTCTGTGCATTAGCTGTGCACCTGAATATGGCAAGGCAGGAACTGCAGTGGATTCACCAAAAACATGTCAGTTTAGGTTTAGGTAGGAAGCCAGATTTCCATGCAGTCAGATCAGGCCATGTTCTGCCCATGATGGGCCAAGATTAGTCAAGGTATTCACACGTGTCTGAAGCAGCACCCATCAAACCTTCTCAAGAAGATGGCGTCTCTCTTTCCCTGCCCAGCTGAAAGTAAGTAGCTCCAGGGCCCCAGAAGATTCCAGAACCACAAGAGAGAAGGCTCTGGGCCCCTGGATCACTCCATAGAAAGCCACCTGACAAACACCCAAAGGGACGCGGTGAGTCAAGCTCTATTGCATTAGCCTCTGAGGTTTGAGGGTTACATGATCTTGTAAGCTCATGTTACCTTGATTACACCTGCAGCTAAGAAGGAATACGTGTTGGTTATTTTTTTTTTTTTGAGAGGGTCTCCCTGTAGCCCCAGCTGACCTGGAACTCACTATGTAGACCAGGCTGGCCTCAAACTCACAGAGATCTGCCTCCCAAGTGCTGGGATTAAAGGTGTGCACCACCATGCCAGGCAACATGTTAGCTATTCTTGCTGCTGTTATATATCTGCATCACTGGTTCTCCCCAGTGCTTCTCTGTCCCTTGTGCCTGACTCCTGACCCTCAATCACTGTTTAGGGGAATAAACAAGTCCTTTACACTCATTCCCTTCCTGGCCTTGCTAGACACTTATCACATCTCATCAAAAAGCCCCTCCACAATCGCTCAGAAGTTGTAAGCATATCAGCTTTTCTTCCCAATTACCCCCTCATTTTCTCTAGTTGCTGACCAGAAATTATGACAAAAAATTGAGCCAACTCAACCATGAGCCCAGCACCGTGCCCCAGAGGCCACGTCCGTAGCTTACCTATTTTGGCCTTGTTGGCGGCCTGTCAGCCGGTACCGTTCTAACCACAGATGGCAACCTACGACTCAGTGAAAGTAAATAATTTACTCAAACTAACCAGCTATGAGTTGAAGCCACAGCTGAGATCTAGGTCAATCTGGTTTCAAAGTTATTTTGATTTGTTTTAGTTTGGTTTTCTGAGACAGGGTCTCATATTTCCTAGGCTGGCTTTGAACTCACTACGTAACAGAGGAGGATCATGAACTTTTTTTTTTGGTCTTTTTGAGACAGGGTCTCCCTGTAGCTCCAGCTGGCTTAGCACTCACTAAGTAGACTGGGCTGGCCTCGAACTCACAGAAATCTGCCTGCCTCTGCCTCCCAAGTGCTGGGACCAAAGACGTGTGCCACCACACCCATTGATCTTGAACTTCTGACCCTCCTACCTCTACCTTCCTAATGTTAGGATTACAGGTGTATGTATACCACCACACCCAGTTTATGGGGTGCCGGGAATTGAACCCAGGGCTTTGTGTGCTCACAGGAAGTACTCTGCCAACTGAACTACACTCCCCACCTTTTGGTTTCAAAGTTTTGAATAACAGCAACAACTGTCATTGTGTAGCCCTCACCGAGTGCCAGGCACACCCACACCTCAGGTCTATTATCTAGCCTTGACTTCTGCACTTTCTCATTCTGCTCCAGTCACATTGGCCTTCTTGACTGTCAAACACATCACACATGCTCCCACCTCCACCTCTGCACCTGCCATTTTGTCTGCCTCAGACTGTCTTCCCTGTACATGACAGACTGCTGCCTGTCAATCAGATCTTGGCTGAAAAGTATCACCTTCAAGGGAGCTAACTCCCACCTCCATGTGGTCCCTGCTGGTGGTCAGTGCTTACACTGTCAATCTCTTCCAAGGGCAAGGACAAGTTAGCTTTGTTCATTACTACCTCCACAGTGCCCAGGGCCCAAAGTTCTACAGTTGCCAGATGAATCAGTGAATGAATGGCATGTCCAGCAATAATACAGGTTGAGCATCCCTAATCTGAAAATCGAAAATACTCCCAAATGCAAAACTTGAGCCACCATGCCACAAGTTGTCCACAACTAACTTCCTGTGGAAGTCACAGTTGAATCACAGCACACCAAAAATGTAAAAAGTTACCTTCATGCTCTGTGGATAATTTACATAATTTACAAGGAAGTATAAATGATTTTAAAAGTTCAGGCTTAGCTCCTGCCACAAAGATAACTTATGCATATGCAAATATCCAAAATTAAAAATACAATCTGAAAGACTTCTGGGATACTCAACGTGAAGAGGAAATTACAATGGGGGGGGAGAGGGGCTCTTGATGTTGGTTGGGACTGCATAGGGCAGGTCTCAGTCATGGATGAAGCCACATAGCCAAGGGTCACAGGAGGACATCAGTGAACCCATGTTCAGCACCTGCTGGATTCCAGGGGTCCAGGCCAGGCAGCACCCGGCCACATCCCCCCACCCACGCGGACCCCTGGAGGTAGGGGTACCTATGCTCCAAAGGCCCACTCAGTCCTTATTTGAAAGTCTGGGGAGAGGAGGAAAGGAGAATGGAATGCGTGGATAGGTACATCCTCCCCCAAAGATGCCAGGGTTGGTTCCAGGGGTGCCGCTTCCCATCCACCTTCGCCCCGCTTCTCTGCAGTTATTTATCAGACCCTGCTGTGAGCTCAGCAAAGGAAACAGGAAATGAGAGGTGGACAGCCTGCATTTCCACCGCCCCCTCTCCCAGGGTCCTAATGCTCCAGACAAGCCTGGTCCCCATGTGGCTGGGCAACTGGAGGGGGCTAGGGGTAGAACAGAGGGTCCCCCAGACTTGGGTTTGCACAAAGCCTAAGGGAGGTCAGGTCGCTCAAAACGCCAAGAGGCTGGCTGGTGGGCACAGGGTCCTTGGGCCCCGTTCTAAGGACCGCTCGGGGTGGAGGCCCAAATCCCCGCACAGGCTCCCGCGGCCTTGGCATCCCGGCCAGCTCCGTGACCGCGCTGGGCCTCAGTTTGTTCGCCCGGCTCCACTGCAGCGCATCCCACCGGGACCACCCAGGGCCCGGGCTCTGCACTCGGGAGGCCGCGGGTAGCGGTGTGCGGTTCCCCGTGACCCTCGGGAAGGGCTTCCATAAGGGCTGCGTCCACCGGGCGAGGGGACCTCGTGAGCGGCGCTGGGGGGAATATCCTCCGCGGGCTCCCTCGCTTCCCGCCGCTTCCCACCGGGCCAATGAAGACTCCCCGGAGACCCGGGAACCCCGAGACACCCACGCGACTCCATCCCGCCCCCTTGTGCCACCGCCACCCCGCGCGCGGCCTTCTCCGCTGGGCGCGCCCACCCCGTCCCCGCCCCGCGCACGCGCGCGGCCCGCTCCTACCTTAGCGCGCCACCGCAGACCAGGCCCAGAGGACCGAGCCGAGGGGCGTGGCTAGTGCTGCAGGGGCGGTGCCCAGGGCGGAGCGAGCGCCCTGGTAGAGAATGGCGTTCCGCGGAGGGGCGTAGCCAGAGAGGGGTGTGCCGCTGGGCGGGAAGTTGGCCAGGGCGGAGCCGGCGCAGCGCGCTGGAGAACGGCGCTCCGTGAGGGGCGTGGCCAGGGAGGGGGTGGGCACCGCTGGATGAGGGCGTGGCCAGGCTGAGGGGCCGAGCGAGCGCCAAGCTGTGAAGAACGGCTCTCCGCGGAGGGAGGGGCGTGACCGAGGGGGGGCACTGGGCGGAGGGGTGGCCAGGGCGGAGCTGGCAGAGCTCGCTGGAGAACGGCGCTCCACGGAGGAGGGGCGAGGAGGGGCGGAGTCCTGCTTGCTGCGAGCCCTTCATCGGTGCTGGAACGCCTTTACTGCTCCGGGCCTCTCAGCACTCGGGGCATCAGCTCCTTCCACACGACCGGCAGCGGGTCTGCGTCACTGCAAGGTGGCAGGAAGAAGCTGCAGACACAGCTACTGAGTCCCACTGAGGTTCAGGGGTGAAGCCTCCGGCAGTAGGGTAGGAGGGTCGCGTTCCTGCCTACCTCTCGGAGCCACTGGAGCAAGGTCGAGGCTTTGATGACCCGACGCCGGGGGGGGGGGGACCACACGACACTGGGACGACACTGCTTTCCTTATTGTGCCCCGATCTGTTCGCCTGTAAAACGGTGGTGCCCCGATAGTTGCCATCTCGTCCCACAAGCTCATCTGTTTCTCCCAAATGGGATGGGGCCAAGAAAGATGCAGGGACTGAACAGCAGCGTGCAGATCCCGTTTGTTCCCTCAGTAACAGTACCTTTGTTCCACCCCCTTATTGGGCCTCACCTCCCTCTGTTCTTGAAGGCACTGCATGAAATCATTCATTTTCAAAGGTCTGACTCTGGAGTTAAGGGGTAGGATGCTTGGCTTGAAAAAAGCATACCACTGAGAGTTGACTCAGTGGTAAAGAACACTGGCTCCTCTTGCAGAGGACCTGGGTTCTATTCCCGGCACCCACATGGCAGCTGACAACGGTCTGTAACTCCAGCTCCAGGGCATCTGATGCCCTCTCTGACCTCTGCGGGCATTTCAGGACACGGGTGCAGGCAATACACTCATACACATAAAAATAAAAATTTTTCAAAGCAAGAAAAAGCATCAGCTGGGCATGATGGCGCATGCCTTTAATCCCAGCATTCAGGAGGCAAAGGTAGGTGGATCTCTGTCAGTTCGAAGACAGCCTGGTCTCCATAGAAAATCCAGACCAGCTGCAGCTACAGGGAGACCCTGCCTCAAAAAGACAAAAAAAAAAAAAAGAAAAAAGAAAGAAAAAGAAAAAGCATCGTTACCTTTATGGTTTTGCATTTGGGAATATTCAGAAAAGCCAGCAGGTTCTGCATCACAGGTGGGGTGGGGGTGGAGGAGTGGGAGTTTCATCTTTCTCCAAGGGACCGTGTTTACAGCACTAGAGGCTGTCACTGTGTCCACTGAGGTAGGCAAAACTCTAGTCTGGACAGAGCAAAAGCTATTGGTCCCAGGAGGTTTGAGTGAATCCCTGAGGCCTGGAGTGAGATCCGCCCAGTGTTGTCTCCCTTGGTTACCAGTACTCGGGCCTTGCCAGCACTCTACACTGGCTATACCCTCCGGCTGGCTGCTTCGACTTAATGTGTTTTATTCTATTCTCAGTCCTCTGCATACTGATGTGAGGAAGGTCCCGCTGGGTAGGAAGCACTTTCTAGGACTATCCATGTTATAGAAGAGGTTCAGAGAGGTAGAGTCACTGGCCTAAGGATGCACAGGGCAAGTTCAACTGCTTCCAGTCCCATGCTCTTTCCTGAACCATGTGGTCTCTCTGGAGATTTTCAGAGGAACAGCTTCTCCCTTTGACCTTTACCCAGGAGTCCCCAGCAACACCTAGGGAAGCCTTCAGTTTTCTTGCCTGTGAACACTGGTCCCCTGCTGTGCTGCAGGCTTTTGAATATCCAGTGCTGCCCTTCACCAGTTTCCCTGTCCCCTAACTGGAGCAGCCACCAAAAAGAATTTGTGTTAGGTACTTACCTGCTCACTGCAGAGGGCTCAAAACCTGCAGCTCTGGTAACAGGAAACGGGTGACTGGAGTTAACCACCCCCATATTGCTAAGACCCAGTGCTCAGCCAGTGCAGCTGCTAGGCTGGGGTGGACTGTGTTCAGCATCAGCAAAACCACATTTAACCAGGAGGCTTAGAGGATGGGCCTTGCATTAAATGGACTTCTGGGTACCTGAAGCCCTCGCAAAGCCTTTCTACAATACCTGACTTTTAACGCCAAGAAATCAGAAAGGCCAGGATTGGACTTCCATAATAAATCATGGGATAGTCACACATTGGAATATTATGACAAAACTCCAAGAATTACAGACCATTACATGATTACAGAATAGAGCTGGAGAGATGACTCAGAAATTAAGAGGTCTTGCTGTTCTTCCAGAGGATCCAATTTTAATTACCAGCACCCAGGTTGGGCAGCTCACAACCTCCTGTAACTCCAGCTCCAAGGGATCCAACTCCCTTTTCTGGCCTCCATGGGCACCTGAATACACACATACACAAAGATAAATCTTTTAAAAAGAGATCTTAAATGAATACAGAAAGGGCTACGGTATATTAAGTGTAACCATTTTGTAATACAAAACATCTCTTCTGTCCTCCACAGGCACTGTGCAATGGAGGTGTGTGCACTTAACATGCAGGGAAACTTATACACATAAAATAATCTAAAAATGCTAACCATGCTCTATCTTTGGGTCTTTGTATAACTCTTCATCTTTATTATTTATTTATTGGTCTTTTTGAGATAGGGTCTCCCTGTAGCCCTGACTGGGCTGGAACTCTATGTTGACCAGGCTGGCCTTGAACTCACAAGAGATCCACCTGTCTCTGTCTCCTGAGTGCTGGGACTAAAGGCATGCACCACCACGCCTGGCAGTTGACCTTTTATTTTTCAGATATGTAGCCCTGACTGGTCTCAACCTTCTTTCAGTCCTTCTGCCTCTACCTCCTAAGTGTTAGGAGCATATAGGCATGTGCCACCCTGTCCAGCTTACACCCAGCTATTTCTGTCTTCAGTCATCTGTTGTTCTGTAAGGTAACCTGTGGGGTGCTGTTTCCTATGTCTCTTACTTAACCATGTAATTTCCCTTCCATTTTTTTGTACAAAAGAGCATGTATTAATTTTTTTGTTTGTTTTGGTGGTACTGGGGATTGAACCCACAGCTTTGTGCATGCTAAACAAGCATTCTACCAGGGAGCTCCATCCTCAGCCCTATATACACTTTTCTCCTAGACCTAGCTATCTGCCTTGATACAGCTTAGTGATCACTCCTTATCAATCTATAAAGGGCTCTTTCATTCATTTTCCTCAGGGGTCTAGTAAGCCACTGATGTATGTACACTTATGTAACATCTCAACAGACACTGTAATAACATAGTAAGTTGAATAGTGTCCTCAAGTCCTAACCCCCAGTAATTCTGAGTGTGAACTTGTTTAGAAACATGGTCTTTGCAGTTGTAATTAGCTGTTTCAAGGTTATTGATATCCCAGGTTCACAATGGACCCTAAATAAAATGTAAGTGACCAAATGAGGAGAGAAGATGCAGACACAGGAGAAGTTCATGCAAAGATGGAAGCAGACTGGTGCTCCATTACCACAAACCAAGACATGCATGAGGTCCGCATGGAGGCAGCAGTCTGCCTGTGTGGTCCTTGAAGGATGGAGTGAGCATGACTGGCTTGTTTTGAGAGAGGGTCTATGTAGCTCAGGATAGCCTCAAATTCATGAGTGATCCTCCTGTTCTGCCTCCCAAGTGCTGAGATTACAAGTGTGTGCCACCACAACTGGTTTTGATTGTTTACTTTGAGACAAGGGTCTCATGTAGCCCAAGGTAGTTTTGAACTCGTTATATAGCTGAAGATAATGTTGAATTTCTGATCTTCCTCCACCTTCCAAATGCTGAGATTACAGGCTTATATCACCATAATAGTTTATGCAGTGCCAGGGATCAAACACAGGGCTTTGTGCATGATAGAATGCTTGCCTAACACATCCCATCTTTGTGTGGTGTGTGTGTTGCAGCTAGAACCCAAGGCCTAAAATTCTAACAAGCTACACCCCCAGTCCAGGTACAAACATTTGCTGTCTCAGTTACCCTAGGTCAGGAGTGGAGACCCAACTTTGCTGGATCCTCGGTAAGGCTGCAAAGTGTTGGCCAGGTCTGGGAGTTAATCTGAAGGTTTAACTGGGAAGGACCCACTTCCAAGTTCATGTGGCTCTTAGCAGCACTCGAGAGTCTTATAGGAGCTGGACTGGGCAAGGAGTTTCTCACTGGCCCAGGGGGAGTTTCCCACCTGATCCTCTCTGAGGTAGCTCATATGTGCTTCTTCAAAGTCAACAAGAGAATTTACAGCAGATTTTTTTTTTTTTTTGAGACAAGGGTCTGTGTAGCTCTGACTGGCCTAAAACTCGCTAAGCAGACCAGGCTGGCCTCAAATTCAAGAGGTTTGCCTGCTTCTGCCTCCTAACTGCTGGGATAAAAGGCGTGCGCTACCACACCAGGCCTGAGATGTTGCAATTTTTTTTTTTTTTCCTTTTTGAGGCAGGGTCTCCTTGTAGCCCCAGCTGCCCTGGAACTATGTAGACCAGACTGGCCTCGAACTCACAAAGATCCGCCTGCCTCTGCCTCCCAAGTGCTGGGATTAAAGGCGTGCGCCACCACGCCTGGCATGAGATGTTGCAATCTTAAGAACTATATTGGTGAGAAGTGGAAATTCCATTGGAAATAAGAACAGCAAACTGCCCCTCCCTCCAACCAGATCCATCAAGGTTAGATACTTGATGATTCTGTTACACCATATCCTCCTTACCCCTCGAACAGGTGCTTCATCACTGTGGTCAGGGGCTCAGGGTTTGTCACCTGACTCTGGAGAAAAGTACTTAAAGCCCAGCTAGAGTGCGTGTCTGCCAATGCTCTATCATACCTCATCAGAGTGAGGCCTTAGGAGCAGTGGTCACACTGCCAGTGAGGGACAGCCTACATCCAAGGTCCAGGTCTGACTCCAGAAGGCAAGCACCAAGCTCAGGCAGAATATATGTGTCTACACACATAGTGCAGGTGCCCGAGGAGGCCAGAGGCACTGGATCTCCTGGAGCTGGAGTTATAGGCAGTTGTGAGTCACCTGACACCGGGTGCAGGAAACCAAACTTGGGTCCTTTGCAAGGGAAGCACACATTTTTTTATTGTTGTTTTTGTTGTTTTGAGGCAGAGTCTCCCTATAGGCCCATCTGGCCTAGAACTCCCTATGTAGACCACGCTGCCTCAATCTCAAAGAGATATGTCTGCCTCTGACTTCCCAGTGCCAGGATTAAAGCTGTGAGCCACCATGCCCAACCTCAGCACACAGTCTTATCCACTGAGTCATCTCTCCAGCCCCAGAATACTTTTTTGATAGTGTGGGTTCACCTGAAACTTATTACAGCGCTCCACTTGCCTCCACCTCCCAAGTACTGGGATTACAGGTAGGTGCCCCCACAGCCAGCAGACTTCTAATGAAGGGATGGTCTCGGTCTAAGCCTTCTCATTTCCAGCCTCCATGCACTTAAGAGGCAACTTACCGTTGGGCCACAGGGAGATGCAAATGGGACTCAGACTCAATCCTGTTATTCCATGGCAGGATCCTCAGCTCCGTCTCTTCCGCCTTCATCCTACTTGCTAGTCACGTGGACATAAAAGGGTCTTTTGTCCAGAATCCTCAGGCAGAAGCAGCCTTTTTTTTCTTTTCTGCCTGGCCTCTGTGTATGTGCACCTTCCCCCTTCACACCTGGGCAGATGTTTGTGTGGTCCATGTTGGGGAGACAAGGCTCCAGCACAGCCCTGTCCACTGAAGTCCCATGGCACAATCAGTCTCCACCAGTGACTCCTGAAGATGAGAGGCATTATTGTCACCTTAGGGTCAGATTCTCCTGCTCTGGCCAACATGATGTCCTGGCAGCAGCCAACCTGCCAAGTTACGTCCACCTGACACACACTGACAGAAGTGAAAACATTTATTATTCTTTTCATCTTAAACTCTGGTCCCACAAAAGGTCAACACTTTTTTCAGTTCACGGTCTTGAGCCTTCAAAAAAGAAACCTTTCAACTGAGAAATAAGTTTAAGTTAATAAAGACATTTTGGAGGTATACCAGGAAGAAAATCATTTCTTATAAACCAGTATTCCAGGCAGCCTGGACGTCCAGCTGGCGGAGCAACTCCTGTCACTTACGGTCTCTGAAGGAAATGAGAGGAAGAGGCTATCTGCATATAAGCCACTTCAGAAGGCCCAGGGGAGTCTGAGCCGGCCAGCTACACCATGAACCTGGAGCAGAGGTGGGCAGGCTGACCCAGCTGCTTCCACCTTCCCACCCCAGCACTGCCTGGCTTCCAGAGCCTACCTAGCCTGCAGTGGCCTGGCTGATGGACAGGGAAAGCAGGTGGGCAGGCAAATGCACACTGCTACCACTGGGACTCAAGGAGTGAGGCAGAGACCCTTACCATGGCAGGTCTCTCTTGCAAGAACATATTAGTGCAGCTCAGCACATTAACAGAGCAAAATATTTACATTTTCAGAATGCTCAACTCTTCCAAGTCCCCCGATGATGACCCATTCACTCTAGTCGAAAGATCTGCTAGAAGTCAGGAAGGACTCTTCCTTAGGAGTCACCTGCCAACAGCGACCCTGTGATACCTGCCAACCCGAGAGGCAGAGCTGAATCTAGGCCACAAACACAACTTGTTCTGTGCTTTGGGGGCTGTATTTAATATGGATCACTGCGATGGAGGAAGGCAGGTCTGGGTCCCTCACGTCAAAAGAGCAGGTGGGGATGGGGACCCTGGAGTGTTTCCTCGCCTGTCTTCTCGCCGTGCAGCACCTGAACCCCAAGTCCAGTGTGACTGTGACAGTGACAGCAGTTCACTGCTTTCTTGTGCTCAAGCTGTCAGGAGAGCCGAGTGAGGAAAGCACAGCTGATGGTTCAGGGACAGCCAGGAAGTGCTCCTCTTCCTTCCGTGGGCCCAGATGAGGCGGCTCCTTCCCAGAAGTCATATGAGAAAGAAGTTGTGCAGGTCAAAACTGGACCCAACCTGTGCCTGGCTCAGACTGGCTAGAAGATGCCCTGTGAGGGGAGAAAGGGAGGGTAACAGTGTTTAGCTGTCTGAAAGAAGATGCAGTTGGCTGCTTTTCTGGTCAAAAGAGCTCTGAGCAGGCAGTCCCCAAAGGTTCTAGAGCAGCAGAGAGCAGCCTTGGCCTGGGGATCCAATCTGCCCCCCAATGGATTTTGAGCTAATATGAATTTTTCTTATAAAGGACCTGCAGTCACAGCATGCCCATGTGTGCTAGTGAGTGCACTTTTGGGGGCAGCAACCACACCTGCTGGTGTCCACACTGTGGCGTTCATGTGGCAGAACTGAGCAGCTATGACAGAATGCCAAATCCCAACAGTCCAAAGCATTTGGATATGACAGATACTTGTGCTGACTCAGCCCCAGAGCCTCCCCACATATATACCTATACAACAGGAATTCAGCATCTTTCCACCCTGACCCCAAGGGAAGGCTTCAGATCTCAGGAGATGCCTTGTCTCAGAGGTCCCATGAGGGCGGGCCAGGCCTGGAATCTTGATTTTTGACCCAGTTCTAGGGTAGCATGTGATAAGGACCACACAAGTTAGCAGAAGATGGCCTCCAGCAGTGGGGAGCCGGAAAAAGCCTGCTCAGGGACACAGAGGGCAATATGCCACCCAAGATAGGTGTTCTGCCCTATGGCTGGCCTGAAAATGTCCAACCAGAGCTGGTGCCTAGCACCACAAGCAGGTTCAGGAACAACTCCAAGCCCGAAGGTAACAGCCCCAGCCCCACGACAGAATAGGGGTGGCCCTTCTCACCCTGTGGATTTGGTGAAGTCGCCCCAAATGTCAGTGGTGGCAGGAGTAACAGGCTTAGGCCGTGGCCAGAGCACAGTGGCACCTCCTAGTGATGTCCCTAAGTCCAGTGGGCAGGGAGAAAGAGAAAGAGATGGAATCAGAGACTTCTTCCTGATGGTCTCAGGGACCAAATTATGAGACCTGGTGTCAGTCTCATGATCCTGGGCAGCTGAAAAGACAGAAGGAAACTTGTCAGGGACAGAACACAGAGAGGTCATGCTCTATCATTGTCCTCATGGACCCTTGAGAGGGAGCAAGCAGTAACCACACACACACTGGAGGGAGGGCAGTGCCAGGGAGCCCGAGTCACAGGCCAGGGAACACTTCACACCTGAGGCTTTTTTCAATTCTGTGCCAAAATCTGTGTTGATGCCCCAAATCCTGTCCTGGCTTCTGAGTCGAGAACACATCCCAAGCCATAAGAGCCCCTTCTAGAAAGCCTGTGGTCATGCATGGAACAAGGTAGACTGTCTCATGCTCGATCATGCTAGGTACAGCCCCGGCTGGATGGGGGTCAAGCGGGCCTTCTGGAAGACATCACAAAGAACTGGGGCGTGTGCCCCTCTCCTCCCTGGGGAGGCCTACTTCTGGGCTTTCTGGCATCTCTCCTGTGCTACCAACTGCCAATTTGCTGTGTCTCATCTGCTGAGATGAGATAAAACTAATGCCTTCAACAGGGGCATTTCACAGTTTGCAAAGTATTTAACAAGTTCATCTCATTTGGCATCACCACAGCCTCAGGGGAGGTCAGGGCAGGGTTAACACGTAACTGTGCAAATCATCTGAGCCTCAGTTTTCTGATCTCTCAAGCAGCTGACAAGAAGAGTGACTATTTCCTAGGACTCATGTGAGGAATGAGTTCATCCAGCTGGCATGCTTAGTCCTGGCCCAGCACAGTCACTACCAATGCCAACATGAGTAAGCACAGGTATGGCACTCAATGAGCACGCATATGGCACTCGGCTAGCTCATCTGATCTTCACCTATATCTCAGGCATCATTACCATCATTCTACAGATGAGAAAACTGAGGCACAAAGGAGTCTCTGAGGAGTTCACAAATGATAAGCTAGAGTTTGAACTCAGCCAATGTGGCTCTGGAGCATGGCTGTCAGGAGATGGCAGCTACCGGTAGCTCACTATCTGACCCCATCTTGTTTGTGAACATGCTAACTACAGGTCTTAGATGTCAGGACAGAAGCCAGGGAGAGCAAGGGTTTCATGCTATACAATGATCCCAACTTAATGATGGCTGGACTTGATTTTCCCTTTACTGTGGGCTCATGAAGCTCTTAAATGCATCTTCCATGTGTTCATCCTAATGTAACTCCACCCATCATAAGTCAGGGAGCATCTCCAGAGCCTAATGCTCCACATGGCACTCAGGCAGCAGGTGCTAAAAATGCACCAGGAACCCAGGGAAGGCCTGAGGCACACACGAGTGTCACAAGAATTCAGACTGCTGCTCCTGTCCCCAGCAATGCCAAAGCAAATGTGTGAGCCACTCTGAACATAATGGTAAAAAATGATTTCCTGGTGCCAAGCAAGGACTTCTTAACCAACGCTGGCACTCTCCTGGCCAAGGACTCTCACAGGGCTGAGGTTAGAACCCTGACCTCCAGAGAGAGGAACCAATGCTAGTAACAGTAATAACCAGGAAAGCAGGAAGGCTTCCTGCCCTGATGCTGTCCCCCAAACCCGGTGAGAGTGGTGTAGAAAAGATGGGCCAGTGGCAATCCCTCCTGGCAGAGGTGGAAGGACAGGGCTGGCATCTGAGCACGAGGCTCCACAGGGCTCCTCAGCACAGCCTGCTGGGAGCTGCCTCTTAGTGTCTCAGCACTTGATAGCATGCTGAGGAGCTCAGACTACATCACCTGTATGGCTTCTCCCAGCTGCATCCACCTCTCGGTATGGTACAGTTCCAAAAATCCCAGCCTTGGTCACACTGCTCTCTGCCTGGCTTGCCCTAGTGGACTCCCTTCACAATCCAGCTCCTCTGGAAAGCACTCCCAGGTGGGATGATGCAAGCTTCTGGTGGTCTGGGCCCTATACATTTGATCTTTGTACCTGTCGTGCATCTTTCCCACCATATGTGAGCACAGACCAGTCTGCATCACGCATCACTTGAAACATACTAAGGCCCAGGCACCTGCATGCTGCTGACCTCATAGTCACTGCCTACCAGGTCATGGCAAGGGCCCTGAAGGAGGAGGAGGGGAAGGAGAAAAGTTAGGGGAACAGAGGAACCCCAGTGTGTTTAGTCTGACACATACAGGTACAAAGTGTGAGGGAGGGAAAGCCACAGGGAAGAGGAACTGGGTACAGGTGCAGCAGTCACCCCAGCACTGACCTGAACCAGGAGCAACTGCTGGCTGGACCAAAGAGCCCCCAACAGACAACTGCTCCCCAGAGGGAGGGGTGAGGGTGGAAGTCTTGCTCCCTGGAGGTGGCGGAAGCAGGCTCAGCCCTCCTGTGCTGGCTGGCCGGGCTCGGGACGTCCCAGTTGCTCCTTCCTTCTTCTTCATGTTCTAAACAGAGAAAAATGCAAATCAGCCTGTTCCGCCAGAGTCCCAGCACATCGGAAAACCCCAGGGGACCTCCAGTCCCCGACTCTGTACCGCCAAATGATGGTCCCATATAGCAGCGTCATGAGCTACATCCAATCCATCACAATTCTCAACCTATCAGCAATATGGTCAGTTTTAAAACCCAACACCTGATTGTTCTCATCGGGAAAGTGCACATCAAATTACAATCACACACACCCACGCCCACAAAAATGGCCAAAGTTCTGAGTCCTGACGAGGGCACAGAGCATCCAGAAGACCAGGCACTGCTGCTGCAAGAGAAATCTGAGCACTCTGACCAAGCAGCACAGGGAGCCTGCAGAGCGCAGCCAGTAGTCCACGACCTGCAGTCAACTCTCAGACAGGGACCCTATGGCAAAGCACACAAGCGTACAAATGTCATGATCTTGGACAGTCACAGTGCAGCACTATCTGGAGCTGCCCCAAAATGGAGTCCACGCTCAGTGAAACAGATGAGCTGGGCACATGCTCACAATAGCATGTGCCACCACAGTGAGGACGAAAAGCACGGGCAACATGGTGGCTTTCACAGCATGACACTGAGCTAGGGAGACATTGCGTACGAGAGACTAAGTCTCCCATTCAACTCCTGAAAGCGAAGCAAGGAGGCAATCCAGGGCATCTGGAGTCAGGGCAGGAAGCTACTGGAACGGGACAGAAGGGGTCCCACAGTGCCGAGTCTTCTGCTTCTTGACCTAGGAGCAATTCCCATTCTCTTAAGTTTGGTGGTGGTGGTGGTGGTGGGTGGGTGTGTGTGCACGTATATGGGTGCAGATGCATGTGAGTCTGAGGGCCAGAGGTCAACCTTGAATGTCATCCTCAGAAACGCCATCTACCTCCCTTGAGTCAGGGCCTCTCACTGACCTGGAGCTTACCAAGTGAGCCCCAGGTATCCTCCTGTCTCTGCCTCCCTAGCACTAGGATTCTAGGACCACACCACTACATCCAGCATTTATTTTTTAATCTATGCATGTGTATGTGTGTGTGGTAGGGGTGCCATATGTTTAGGGGTGACTATGGAAGCCAGAGGAGGGTGTTAGATCGCCTGGAGCTAGAGTTACAGGTGACTGTGAACCACCTGACTTGGGTGCTGGGAACCAAACTCAGGTCCTCTGGAAGAACAGTAAATGCTCTTAACTACTGAGCCATCTCTCCAGCCCCAACACTCAGCATCTTTATGTGGGTTCTGGGATTTGAACTCAGTTTCTTATGCTTGTAAGGGAAACACTTTACTTACTGAGCCATCTCCCCAGCCCTTCAGTTTGGATTTTTAAAGTTCACTGAGGTCTGCATTTATGATTTGGGCACTTTTCCATACATGTTACTTCAACACATTAAACAAAGCAGAAAGCACCAAGCATGAGTCAGAAACCAGCACAAGCCACACAGATGAAGACAGCAGTCCCTGCTCATGAGCACAGCAGCAGCAACGGCGTGAGGCCATGCTGAGGTGGAAGCTCAGTGTCCTCAGTGTATAGCCCGCTGGGCCAGTTATTTCTAGTTCAAAGACCTGGTCAAGCCCCCTCCCATCTCTGTGCCTCAATGTCTTTTGTCTTTTACAAAAGGAGAGGTTTGCTTAAATCATAGAAGAAACGCCTAAAAACACTACCTGGCCCACAGCTGATGCACATTAAATGTTAGTTTCCTCCAAGCAAGAGAAAGAATCACATTCCCACCAGTCCACTGGATTGGACTTGCACTTTCTTTTAAGGGCCAGCTGGCCAACTTCAAGGTCCCAAAGCATCACCAGCATAAAGCAGAAGAGAGAAAGAAATGGTAAGTAAAGAGGAAAAGCATTATTTTAGACTCACAAGCTTTCTTCAAAAATCAAACCCATTTGGTTCCTGGCTCCCCCATATGTTGACTCCCAACTCCATCATCCCACTCCACCTCCACAGCCAGGGTGAGGCCATGTCTGGGCACCCCACCCACCCTAACCTGTTTCTATTCAATAGGAGTAGGCTAACAGGAATGCTGGATGCAGAGCCACAGGGCGAGAAGACAGGAGGAGCCAGGACAACACCACCAGCAGAAGCTGCCCACGACTCCCAAAGCCCTCCTCAACGCCTTCCAGCAGAATTCCCAAACCTTCCTCACTCAGGCATGACACCAAGATGCAGCTTAAGATAATAAGCACACTGACCCTCCTTACCCACTCCAACAGCCAGGGCAGAAACACCAGCCCTGGCTAGTACCATCCTCTGACCCCTCATGCCTACCCACTGGTCATTCCTTTCAGGAACCCTTCTAGTCCCTTGCCCCCCATTAATGAGCCATCCATGTGTTTTCTTCCTTCAGAAGCCCCAACACCAGGGCACCCCTGGCCCTAGAGCCCCTCTTGCCATGTTGGAACCATATCTATACCTGCTCAGCTCAACTTGAAATGCCACAGAATCAGAGGCCTCTCTGTACCCTGGGATAAACCTGGCCTGAGGTGAAGCCTGCTTGATAAATTCTGGCTGCATGGATGGAACTAAACTGTGAGGAATTTAGGGGTTGGGAGGCTTTGAGTTGGGTGGCCAAAACTGTCACATGACCATGGCCCGCAGAGTCAAGCGAGAGTGGGACTCACTGCGATGTTGATCTTGATGGTCTGGCCCTCCTTGAAGCCCAGGTCCAATTTGGGGCCTTCATCTGGGTTCTGGGCTTGTTTTGCAAACTCACACTGCTGCTTCACCCACCTGGGGAAGGTCAGAAGAAGAGGGTGAGGCAGAAGCAGCAGCTGCCCTGTACATACTCACACTGCCTTCACTCCAGACCAGGCCTGTGCCAAGGCTGGTTTCCAAACCAGGAATGCAGAGTCCACCTCTGGCATTTATGTACCTGCATGGATACTGACTTTTCCCATCAGCACAATGGCTGACACCTCTGAGGTCTTAAAGATGAGAACTGGATGAGCTCACCTACACAGGGCCTGGTACTGGTCTCCAGGAGGCGGGAGAGCCTGCCCTTTCCATCCAGAGCCCGGCATAGTCTGCCACCACCCCCTACCCCAATACTCATCTGTGCTGTGACAAAACAGATGCCTAAAAGCGGAGGGCAACACCACCCTCCTACACCATCACCTAGTAGCCACCTGAGCCAGGGGTGTCACCCAAGTGACCAGGCACTGCTTATTTGCTAAGTCACAGGCAGAGCCACTGGATGTCCTGTTCTTTCACAAGGACATCAAAGCACCTGCTAGGTGGATGGGGGCGGGGGGGGTAAAGTGTCACTTGTGCCATCATGAAGGAGCAGGCCAGAGAGCCACAGGAACCTGACAAGACTCTAGCTGCTTAGCAGCTGGTGAGGAAGAGCTGTGACACTGCAAAGGCTGGGCCAGGTGACAGAGATGGCACACAGCCTTAAGAAGGGCTCATAGGAGAAACAGGTCCTAGCAGAGCAGAGAAGGCAGCCTGCCTGAAGGACTCCATGTTGCCAGCAGACAAACCATGACTAGACACCCTAACCTGGAAATGGTTCTGTCTAGGGAGTGGGAGGAGACACAGGAGACAAGAGCACGTGTCCCTGGAGGCACTCACTTGAAATGGTCCTGTAATGCCACGTTGAAGTCAAAGGCATCCCCTCGGTCCCCAAAGCCAATTCCGATAAAAGCACGTCGGCCTGGAGAATGACATTCATCAATCTCACTTTCTCGGAGGCAAGGATTGTGCTTGATAGGGGCCCCCAGAACCACACTTACCATTTCCATCTTCAATTCGGATCACGAAGTACCTGCTGGAGTCAGTCACACTCTCCACAGCTGTGCTAGGAAACTGATCTACTGGAGCCTGTGCAAAGAGCTCCCCTGAAAGTACAAGGTGGGGGTGATCCTGAGTGTCCCCTCCAGCCTGGTGTGTTTCTACCCACTACTGGGGCTCTCCCCTGGCCAGCCACATCAGGGAAGCCTAACAGCTGAGCAAGGCCTACTCTGGGATCCATTCCATCCATTCTTGCTGAAGGGATGATGTCTGCAAGTAGAAGGGGAAGGGCGGTCAAGTCCCAGGTGGCTTATGGGTCACAACCACTCTACTGTGTCAATGGTTTTTATTTAACTGAAAAAGATTTCAAATCAGACTCCATAGTGAGTTCCAGGTCAGCTAGGGATACAGGGAAACCTTGTCTCAAAAAACAAAAAATCAGAGTGCCCTGCCATCTCAGCTCTCAGACCTCTCAGGTCAAGAGGATTCTATCCCATTCAGGATCTGTGCACACCTCCAGGATTAATGCATCTTACAATTCTCACCAGAGAAGTTTCCTTATGCAACAGATAGTGATTAACACAGAAACCCGCAACTGGTCAACATGCAAAGAACAAGAGGCTGCAGAGTGCTTATCCCTGAATTGGACACCTGAATCAAACTTCTGCCTCCCAAGGCTCAGGGATCACTGTGGAAGAGGGGGCAGAAAGATTCTAAGAGCCAGGATGGTGGATGATCATGAAGAAACAGCATGCACAAGTCCCATGCAAGCTTAAACCAGAAAAAAAATCCCAGCATAGACATGAGGAAGTAGGTAAGAAACCCCAACCCCACCTAAGGAAATTGTGTCAGTGTGTCAGCAGATGGCTCCTGGGAGGGGCAGAGACAGTCTCTTTCAAGCGTGAGACTCTTGGTAGGTTAACCAGGCTCCAGTGGATGGACCCACACTGAAGGACATTTGAAGACACAAGTTAGACTCTATAGGC
>NW_008358999.1:297818-316946 GCF_000622305.1 Nannospalax galili
GGGGCCAATAAGGGAGGTGCTGATAGGAGGGGATTCAAAATACCATCAAATTATACTGTATGAAAATTGCAAAAATTCAATAAAAAAAACTTTTTACACATTAAAATTTTTTTTAAAAACCAGACTGAGGGCTGGAGAGGTGGCTCAGCAGTTAAGAACACTGGCTGTTCTTGCCGAAGACCTGGGTTCGAATCCCAGCACCTAACAACTGTCCATAACTCCAGTTCCAGGGTATTCCGACACCCTCTTCTGACCTCCATGGGCACTGCATGACACCGGTGCACTTAAATACATGTAGGCAAGACATTCATACACATAAAATAAAGATCAATAAATGTCTTTTAAAAAACATGGGTGGATGAGGTGGGATGGTGAGGGTGGAGATGGGGGAGGGAGTCTGAATGATAAAAAAAAGGTATGAAAATTTTTTTTTGGTCTTTTTGAGGCAGGGTCTCTCTATAGCCCCAGCTGTCCTGGAACTCACTATGTAGACTAGGCTGGCCTCAAATTCCCAGAAATCCACCTGCCTCTGCCTCCTGAATGCTGGGATTAAAGGCATATGCCACCACGCAAAATTCTTAATAAAAGATTGTTTTTTAAAGGCACTCCTGTGCAGTGTGTCCCTTGGTGAGCTCTGGGACCCACAGAGCTGTGAACCTTTAGGACGGGCTCCATGATCAGAGGTGCTCAACTGGTGCTTTAAGTCTTTTGATTAAACAGGTACTTGTTTTGTTGTTTGAGATGGGGGGGGGTCTCCCTATGCAGCTCAGGCTGGCCTTGAATTCATAATCCTTCTGTCCTACCCTCCTAAATTCTGGGACAACAGACATTTACCAACCATGCCTCGAATGAGTCCGGTGGTTTAGGAGTGACTGGGATGGGTCATCAATACTGAATTAAGTGAAAACTGATGGCCCTTGAACATGCAGCTTCTTGCCAATGTGGTCCACCCAGTCTGGTACTTCGTCTAGACCCACCTAGAGCCTTTATCTTACAGCATCGGTTCTCGGGGGTGATTGTGCTCCCTTTCCTTATGGGGATGTTTAGTAAGGTCTAGAGACACGTTAAACTGTCACAATTTAAGAGGTGCTATGGTAACTGCTAGGTGGAAGCCAGAGATGCAGCTGAATGTCCTCCACATAGGGCTTAGAGGCTGCAAATGTCAACAGGCCAAGGTTGAGGGGCCCCATCAGAGCGATGCACTCAATGGGGAGTGAGAGATGACTGCCACTCTGATCTAAGAGCATCTTGGGGTGAGTCTTACAGATGGGGCCCTAAGCAGTGGCTGTCATGGTAGATGGTCAGGTTAAAGTCACAGTTCCCAAGTTTCCTAGGGAAAAGGCCCTAGAGGTACTGCCACACCCCTGTGGCACCACCTAGGACACTGGTATGCTTCAGCAATGCTCTAGAGCCGTGCTCCTCTTCTCACCATGACAGTTTTGTCTCCAACTCCTCTAATTCCTCTACAGCCAGCACTTGCCCTCTCCTCCCTGGGCTCCAGGGGGAACAGATCAATGCTTTGGGTCACCTTGCAGCTCCTGACACAATCCTATGAGTATCTGCTCACATCCTATTTCCAAATCCCTTGAGAGGGAGGAACTCTTGGGATTTTTCAAAGAGGAGGCCAATCCTCCAGAGGTCCTGTGCTAGCCCAGGGTTCCGCACTCAGAAGCAGCAGTTCTGAAAGTGGCAGCCAGTTCTGCCTCCAGCTCTCTGTGCTGTCTTCTGCTCCACAAAGGGAAACTTCTACATATTAGGGGAAAAAAATAAACCTAAGAATGCTGTGGGCCTGACAATCAGGTACCTGATCTCCAGTGGAGATCTTAAGCAACCAAGTCACCCTCCACTGCTCCCCCAGAGGCACTGGTGACCCACGACTTCTGGGAAAGCTTCCGTAGCTGACTGCAGCCCAGCCCCGCTAGGCTTGTCTTCTCGAAACCAAAGAGCTGAGGAGGACAGTCTGCAGTGTCTTCGGTTACTGGGTGTGGTCAGCTCTGAGGAGTTACCTTGTAGTTGATAAACAGAATTCCTGAGCGAGAACCAGGGCTCAACCTGGAAGGCCTCTTCAGGTCTGCCCAGCATGTAGCGTGTCTTACAGCAAGCTCTGGGGTTCAACTCAACTGCCTACTAGAGCCACGCTGCTGGTCTCCTCTCTTTGGCCTCCAAAACTAGTAGCTTCTTTTTTTTTTTTTTGGTCTTTTTGGCACAGGGTCTCCCTGTAGCCCCAGCTGGCCTGGATTTGCTATGGAGACAAGGCTGGCCTTGAACTCCCAGAGATCTGCCTGCCTCTGCCTCTGCCTCCTGAATGCTGGGATTAAAGGCGTGCCCCACCATGCCTGGCCTAGCTACTAGCTTCTTAAGGACCCCCCAAAAGAAACAAGTGCTTAGCAAGAAGCACTTTTTTCTGCTGCTGGGCACAGTGGTTTCAACACTCAGGCAGGGAAGGAAGCAGCAGAAAGGTCCAATGAGTGTCCCATTCCCATGGCACAGAGCAGCCAGCCTGGCTGAGGCAGCCTCTCCCTGTAACAGAAGGAAGCCGAGGCACCCTAGCCCAACCCACCTCCTGTATCTGTACCTGAGGTCCTATCCTCCAGCTTGATGTAGGCCACCTGACCTTTTGCAGTGATCCGCAGTCGGCCACTCCATGATGGCTGGTCCAGTTGCCATTCTGAGGCCCTGAAGGGACAAAAACCACTGAGCCTCCTGCTCCAGTTCTCCAGTGCTGGGGAAGAGAATGGGAAGGGCTGCTAGTTCTAAAGAAGAAGAAAGCCAGCAATCTTTTTCTGTAAAGACCAAGGCACCAAATATCTTTGCCTATATGGACCACAGAGCCTGTGTTACAACTGGGCGACTCTGGTGAGGCAGCAGGAAACAGTCAAATAACACATGTAAAAGCTGATATTTTAAGAATTATACAAACGGGCTGGAGAGATAGCTCAGGTGTTAAGAATACCTGCTGTTCTTCCAGAGGACTGGGGTTCTATTCCCAGTACTCACATGGCAGCTAACAACTATCTGTAACTCGTTTTAGGAAACTCAACACCCTCTTCTGGCCTCTGCAGGGCATTGCATGCACGTGGTGCACTTAACATTCACGCAGACAAAACACCAACACACATGAAATAAAAATATTCTTTTACAAATTTTTTTTTTTTGTCATCTTTTTGAAGTAGGGTCTCCCTGTAGCCCCAGCTGTCCTGGAACTCACTATGTAGACCAGGCTGGCCTTGAACTCACAGCGATCCACCTGCCTCTGCCTCCCCAGTGCTGGGATTAGGGATTAAAGGCATGCTACACCACACCTGACAGAAAATATATATATACATATAATTTTTTTTTTTGGTCTTTTTGAGACAGGGTCTCCTTGTAGCCCCAGCTGTCCTGGAACTCACTATGTAGACCAGGCCAGCCTCGAATTCACAGAGATCTACCTGCCTCTGCCTTCCAAGTGCTGGGATTAAAGGCCTGGCCCAGAAAACATATTCTTAAATGTATTCCAGGCAGGAAGAAACCCAAGAAAATATGGACCCTCAGCAATGGCCTCTTCCGGCTCTTTTAAAGTGATAACTTCACATTTCAGCTGCAGCAGCAGCTCAGTGAAACTCGGAAAGAGCAAGCACCATGGGTGTTTCCAGGAGGCTTTTCTGGGAAGTTCCTAAACAGATGTCAGAACTCTAGATAGTGGCTGTTAAAGCACCACACAGATGTGGATAAGCAACTGCCGCAGCTGCAGGCCATTTCAGTTCCTCTTCCTAGTGCAGTGGGCCTTAGAGTCAGGCTAAGGAGAGCCCTTAAAGGTTAAGTACAAGGTTGGCAGTTTATGTGCCAAACCAGCCTGGGTGGACACTTGGTAACCCTGCCCTATGAGGGACCATGAGAAACCCAACCTACCCAACAGATCAGGGCAGATGACACCTCTAGGGACTGGGGAGATGGCTCAGTGGGTAAAGGCGCTTGCTAAGCAAACATAATGGCCTGAGTTTGAATTCCCAGCATCAGCAAAAAAAAAGCCAGGCACGGCTGCACGTGCTTGAACACCACCACTGTGGGGGGACAGAGGTAGGATTGCTGGGACTTGCTGGCTAGCCAGTCTGGCTGAAATGGAGGCCTCCAGGTCCAGTGAGAGACTATCAAAAGGGAATAAGGCAAAGTGCTATAAAGACACTCGCTGGTCCTCCGGCCTCTGCACATCTGCACCTAAGCATGCACACCTGTGTAAATATGCACCCAAACGCAGAGAGAGCATTACACACTACACACTAAATTATATCAGGTGTTCAATAAAATACCTGCTCAGAAAATCTGCTATGGATCTGTGTTACACAAATTCAAAGTCACAAGAGGACAGCTATGTGGGCAGCCAACATTATTGATATTAGAGCAATCTTGTATTTCCAAATAATTTAGACACACATCACCTTTAAAAGCCGCCTTCTCCCAAGCAGTGACACTGCATCAGAGGGTACAGGCCACTTTGTACATACTAGCAATGACATTTTTTTTGGTCTTTTTGAGACAGGGTCTCCCTGTAGCCCCAGCTGTCCTGGAACTCACTATGTAGACCAGGCTGGCCTTGAACTCACAGAGATCGGCCTACCTCTGCCTCCCGAGTGCTGGGATTAAAGGCGTGCACCACCATGCCCGGCCCAGCAATGACTTTTTAAAAAAGCATTTTCCAGGGGGCTGGAAAGATGGCTCAGCGGTTAAGAACACTGGTTATTCTAGCAGAAGACCCAGGTTCAAATCCCAGCACCCATGTGGTAGCTAACAACCGTCTGTAACTCCAGTCCCAGGGGATCCGACAGCTTCTTCTGACCTCCGCAGGCATTGCACCACTTGGATGCACTTATGTACACGCAGGCATTGCACCACTTGGATGCACTTACGTACACGCAGGCAATGCACGCATACACATAAAAATAAAATTTTTTTAAATGAATATTTTAAAAAATAAAAAGCATTTTCCATCTTGTTTTGATAGGGAGATAATAGAGCAAACAATACAGGCTATATACAGTGACTGCGACTGTGCAGCTTCTGCCTAAGTCAGTCAGCTGGGCTCCCTTCTGAGAGAAGGTTTACCAGCATTTGTGTTGATTCGCCTCAGGCGACCATTACTCAAGATCAGGGCCACTGGGTCCTCCCAGCTGCTGCAGGCTTCAGTGAAGAGTGAACCTGCTGTCAAGGTAGCTAAAGGCCCCTGAGGCTTCAGCCCTCTGCTGGAAGCTACTCCACCATTCTGTGCTCCCTCCCCGTGGCGATTTCCACGAGGGGCAGGCTTTCTTTTTTGTTGTTGTTGTTGGTCTTTTTGAGACAGGGTCTCCTTGTAGCCCCAGCTGTCCTGGAACTCACTATGTAGACCAGGCTGGCTCTGAACTCAGAGATGTCCGCCTGCCTCTGCCTCCTGAGTGCTGGGATTAAAGGCGTGCGCCCCAGGCTTTCTAAGGCCACCGGTCAGAGCTGTGACACGACCCCCTGCAGCCCACACGGATGCCCCGCCGCCAGGGGTGCGAGCGTCCCACCCACAGCTGACACTGAGTCTGACCTCCTGGGTTTGGATCCCTCCTGGGTCTGATCCCCCCCTCCTGGGTCTGGCACCCCCCCGGGTCTGGTCCCCCTCCTGGGACTGAGCCCCCCCTCCTGGGTCTGACCCCACCCTGGGTCTGGCCCCCTTCTAGGTCTGACCCCCACCCCGGGGTCTGGCCCCCTCCTAGGTCTGAACCCCCCCGGGGTCTGGCCCCTTCCTAGGTCTGACCCCACCCCCTCCTGGGTCTGACTCCCCTCCTGGGTTTGGAAGCCGGACAGCCCGTCCTCGGGCCCCGCGGTGTGCGGCTGGGAATAAGCCACGCCGGGCCAGGGACGTCACCTGTAGCCGCGGTTGGTGGCCCGCGGGGGAATGCGGTAGACATGAACCTCCGGCTTGACACAGAGAACCGACTCGTACTCCTCCATCTCCACTGCCAGAGTTCACCAGACTTCCGGCTTCTTCCCCCGCCCTTCGGGGCCAGAAGTGGCTCGACTCTATGACCCGGCTCCTCTCTAGAGTGGTGCCTTCTGGACCTCGGCTCCTCCTGGAAGTGCGCCCTCTGCTGGATCCCGAGGTCAGGACACCAAGGACGGGAGCCCGCGTGCTGTACTTACCGTGCAGACCTGGGAGCTATCATCAAGTTCTGATCCTGGGTCATCCTTATCGCCTCAGCTCCAAAACTTCCGGGTGGCTGAGATGCAAAGCCTTTCCTTCCCTGTAGCCTCTTCCTCCTCCAGTCCTTGCTTGTGCCTATCCTCAGCCGAATGTCCGCCTCCCTCCTAACCCTGGGAGGTTGTGTTCAAAGTTATGAACTGAGGTTCCCAGAAAAGGGGGAGGGGAGAGGAAGAGGAAGAGGTAGAGAAGGAAAAAAGGCACATTTATGTTAAAGACTGTGCAAGGTGGATGGGCATTGGAGGGTTGGAATGTTACTGGTGAGGAGCCAAAATTATCTTGGGCTATATTGACCCTCTAAGTAGCCATTTATTGCCCACCTATGTGTGTGACCTAGTGTTCTTGTGACTATTAGGTAAATCCTTTTGGAATCTACACACAGACCTCTAGCTTCTCCCAACTCAAAGGTTAAAAATGTCATCAGATAGCATCTGAGGCTGATAAAGATTTCGCCCGCTTTATTATAACCCATCTGTCTGAAGTCTCCACCAATGTATTTGGAAAATGTCTTGATTTATAACTTTCTTTTTTCAAAAAACATTTTGTGGTTTTTGTAATATTTTATTTATTATTTTTATTTTATGTGTATGAGTGTATTGCCTGCGTGTGAGTGCACCCGTGTCGTGCAGTGTCGCGGAGGTCAGAAGAGGGTTTCGGATTCCCCTGGAACTGGAGTTAAGGACAGTTCGTAGCTGCCATGTGGGTGCTGGGAATCGAACCCAGGTCCTCTGCAAGAGCAGTCAGTGCTCTTAACCGCTGATCCATCTCTCCAGACCTTATTTTGTGGGTTTTTTAAAAAAATATTTTGTTCATTATTTTTATTTTATGTGTATGTGTGTATTGCCTGCATGTAAGTAAGTGCACCCATGTCATGCAATGCCCGTGGAGGTCAGAAGAGACTGTCGGATCTCTTGGAACTGGAGTTACAGACATTTGTTAGCTGCCGTGTGAGTGCTGGGGTTCGAACCCGGGTCTTCTGCAAGAACAGTCAGTGTTATTAACCCGAGCCATCTCTCCAGCCCCAATATTTATTTTTATGTGTATGAGTGTTTCATCTGCAAGCATGTAAGTGCACCCATGTCATGCAATGCTCAAAGAGGCCAGAAGAGGGCATGGGTCCTCTGGAACTGGAGTTACAGTTGGTTGTTAGCCACTATGTGGGTTCTGAAAACCAAACCCAGGTCCTCTGTAAGAGCATCCAGTGCTCTTAACCACAAGAGCCATCGCTTCAGCCCCATAACTTTCTTTTTTTGTTGTGATAAAAATGTCATGAAACTGATACCTCCTTGGAACGTGGTATTGGGGCTAACTTGAATCTGTGTTCCTGGGCCATGGTCAGTCATATTTGACTCCAGAATAAAATGTCCCTTATTCCTATTGCCATAAGAATTGTGTTTTTGGATTGACAAAGTGAACTTTAGTAACATGAGTGATTTAGAAAGAATTACCAGTTGGGAGGCTGGAGAGATAATTTAGCAGATAAGAGCACTGGCTACTCTTGTAGAGGACCCTGGGTTCAATTCCCAGCACCCACATGGTGGCTTACAACCCTCTGTAACTGCAGTTCCAGGGGATCTGACACCCTCTTCTGACCTCCTTAGGCATTGTATGACATTGGGTGTACCAATCTACATGCAGGCTATACACTCATACACATAAAATAACAAAATATTTTTAAAAATAATTACAAAAGGCGCTAGAGAGATGGCTCAGAAGTTAAGAAAACTGACTGCTCTTGCAGAGGACCCGGGTTCGATTCCTAGCACCCACATGGCAGCTAACAACTGTCCATAACTCCAGTTTCAGGTGATTTGACACCCTCTTCTGACCTCCTCAGGCATTGCATGACACAGGCACACCTACCTACATGCAGGCAAAACACTCATACACGTAAAATATAAATAATAAGTAAAATTAAAAAAAACAGAATTATTCACAAACATAAAAATAATTTTTAAAAAGTTTTTAAAAGTTCCTCTGTGAGGCTCGCTGAGGACAGATAACTCAGATTAAGAGCATTTGCAACTTTTGCAGAGTTGGCAGTTCCAACCTGCAGAGTTCCATCTTGCAGAGCTGGCAGTTCACAACTGTCTGCAACTCCAGTCCCAGGGGATTGGACACCCTCTTCTGGCATCTGCAGGCACAAGGCTTGCAGGTGGTGCACTTACACACATGCAGGAAAACACTCATGCCCGTAAAATAAAAATGTCTTTTTTAAACATTTTTTTGTTTTGTTTTTTGATCTTTTTGAAGCAGGGTCTCCTGTAGCCCCACCTGGCCTGGAACTCACTGTGTAGACCAGGCTGGCCTTGAACTCACAGAGATCTACCTGCCTCTGCCTCCCAAGTGCTGGGACTACAGGCGTGCGCCACCAGGCCCACTAAACAATGGTTTTTTAAAAAATTTTTATGTGTATGAGTGTTTTGCCTGCATGTATGAAAGTGCACTTGTGTCATGCAATGCCCATGGAGGCCAAAAGAGGGCATCAGATCCCCTGGAACTGGAGTTATGGATAGTTGGTAGCTGCCAGTGGGTGCTAGGAACTTAACCCAGGCCCTCTCCAAGAGCAATCAGTTGCTCTTAATCACTGAGGCACCTTTCCCGCCCCCAATAAGTCTTTTTTTTAATTTTTTTTGTGTAGTTCATACAGAAAATTATCTTTATACCCCCTTCCCCTTTGGCACCATTCCATAGCCCCCACAAATGTTCCTCAGCGCAAGTTCATCCACCGGGGTTGAATCAACCTATTTAGAGTCTCTCCCTTCAAGAAGATCAGCTCTTCCTCATCCAGCAGTAATCAGCTGCCAATAATTTTTTTGACTAAGTTTGGGGCTTGCTGTTCACAGTTCTGTGCTGAGTTTTTGTCTGCTTAAGTTTGCATGGGTCTTGTGCATGCTGACACCATTGCTGTAGGTTTGTATGAGAAGGGTCCCAGGTGCCTCTAGGACCATTTCCATATGGTCATGCACCTCCTCCCTGGCTCTGCAATCTTTCCACCCCCTCTTCTGCAATGGTCCCTGAGCCCTGGGTGGGTGGACCTCAATATAAGAATCTTATCCAAGGACACAAACTCTGCAGACTCTTATTCTCTGTGTTTTGGCCATTTGTGACCTTTTGTGTTTCTGGCCTTCAGTTGCATGAGGGAGCTTCATTGATGAGAGTTGAAAGATGCATTAGTGTCTTCATCCCTTGTTCTATGTTCTGTGAGTCTTAGGTGTAGAGGTTGCATCCTAGATGTGCCACTTAGGCTTGGGCAATTCACAATCTCTGTGTGTGACCAGTGGTATAAGTTTGTAATAATCTGTCTGTTAAAAAGAAACTGCTTTGATGGGTGGTGACTGGGATACTTGTCTGTAAATTTAAGGATCCATATTTTGCAGATAGGAGAAATTACATTTGTCTAGGGATATGAGAGCCTTGGGGTTTCCTCTAAAATCTATGACCTCTCCGCTATGTGTATTTGGCTAGGTTTACAATACCAGACGTGAGTTTCCTCCCATTGAGTGGGCTTTAAGTCCAATTAAGTATCTGTTGAGTACCCCAAGATAAAAGTATCACTACTGCAATCCAGGTATGGTAGCCCACGCCATTAATCCCAGCACTTGGGAGGCAGAGGCAGGAAGAGCTCTGAGCGTTCTAGGCCAGCCTGGTCTACATAGTGAGTTCCAGGACAGCTGGAGCTACAGGGAGACCCTGTCTCAAAAAGACAACAAAACAAAACAAAAAACCCACTACTGCACCAATGTCCTTTTCTGTACTGGTCACTGATGTGTTTAGGCCTTGAAGCTAGGGTTGGGCCATCGATTGATAAATCCTGGGGTGTGGACAAAATAACTCATTTAGATATAGATTCAACTTTTTTTTTTTCTGAAACAGTGTCTCCTCATAGCCCCGCTGGCCTGGAACGCACTATGCAGAATAGGCTAGCCTTGAACTCCATGAGGTCTGCCTGCCTCTGCCTCCTGAGTGCTGGGATTAAAGGTTTGCACCACCACACAAGGCCATGACTCCTAATTTTTTATTGTGATAAAATATACATGAAGAAATGATAACTTGATTTTTGTGCTGGGCATTGACCCCTGGGCCTTGAGCAAGCTAAGCACAGTCTGACTCGGCTCCACCTGCAGCCATTTCCACCATCGTAAATGAACATTTCAGCGCCATTGAATGTTTACACAATGTTTCGTAATCACGCCACAAATTCCAAAGGTTTCATCATCTCAAACAGAAACTGTGGACTCATTAAGCAATCATTTCTGGTTCCTCCCCTCTTCAGCCATTGGTAACCTTGCTCCTGCCTACTCTGGGTGGCTCGTATAAATGGTAATCACTCAATCCATGTCTCCCTGTGTGTTGCATTCTATTTCCCATGTTCCCATGGTTCACCGATGTTGTAGGACATATCTGAATTTCATTCTTTTTCATGACTGAATAATATTCCATTTTGTGTACATACTGAGGCAGCAAAGAGAGACAGGAAAACGAAGGGGACATGAGATAGTAAAAAACCGCTAACCTCTCTGAACTGGATTTTTTCCTGCTAGCTACAAGTCAAGAATTTCAACACAGTTGACATAACCTCTGCAAGGCAGCCAGCCCAGACCCAGTTCTCCCTTTTCAGAGACACGATGTAGGGGAGACTCTTGAGACTGACAAGGAAGATGCCTACGTTCAGAACCTGGACTTCAGCCTCCTTATGGGACCCATGCAGCTGGTGCAGTGGCGCAGCCTGTAGTCCCAGCATTCGGAGGCAGAGGCAGGTGGATCTCTGTGAGTTCAAGGCCAGCCTGGTCTACATAGTGAGTTCCAGGACAGCTGGGGCTACAGGGAGACCCTGTCTCAAATGACCAAAAAAAATAGAATATTTTATATTTTATTTGATGTGTATGAGAGTTTGTGTGCATGTACAAAAGTGCACCTGTGTTGTGCAATGCCCAAGGAGGTCAAAAGAGGGCATTGAATCCCCTGGAACTGAAGTTACACATGGCTGTTAGGTACCATGTGGATGCTGGGACTCAAACCCAGGTTCTCTGCAAGAGTAGCCAGTTCCTTCTCTTTCTGCTCTGCCTCATTTTCCTCCTTTATTAAAAACTATCTATCTATCTATCTATCTATCTATCTATCTATCATCTATCTATCTATCAATCATCTATCTATCATCTATCTATCATCTATCATCTATCATCTATCTTCTATCTATCTATCTATCTATCTATCTATCTATCTATCTATCTATCTATCTATCTATCTATATTTAAGGGCTGGAGAGATGGCTCAGCGGTTAAAAACACTGTTCTTGCAGAAGACTCGGGTTCAAATTGCAACACCCACATGGCAGCTAACAACTGTCCATAACTCCAGTTCCAGGGGGTCCAAGAGCCTCTTCTGTCTTCTTGGGCATTGCACAACATGGGTGCACTTACCTCCATGCAGACAATACACGCATACACATAAAATAAAAATAGTAAATAAAGCCGGGTGTGGTGATGCCAACCTTTAAGGAGGCAGAGGCAGAGGCAGGCAGATCTCTGTGAGTTCAAGGCCAGCCTGGTCTACATAGTGAGTTAGGACAGCTGGGGCTACAGGTGGACCCTGTCTCAAAAAGACCAAAAAAAAAAAAACCCACATTAAATTAAATATGTATTTTTAAAATATTTTTTATTTACTTTTTTTTTTTTGGTCCTTTTGAGACACGGTCTCCCTGTAGCCCCAGCTGGCCTGCTATGTAGACCAGATTAGTCTCAAACTCAGAGATCTGCCTGCCTCTGCCTCCCAAGTGCTAGGATTAAAGGCATGTGCCACAACACCCAGCTATATTTTATTTAATATTTTTATTTTACACACGCCTTTTTGGTCTTTTTGAGACAGGGTCTCCCTGTAGCCCCAGTGTCCTGGAATTTGCTGTGTAGATCAGACTGGCCTCAAACTCACAGAGATCCACCTGCTTCTGCCTCCCAAGTGCTAGGACTAAAGGCATGGGCCACCATGCCTTTATCTTACCTTACCTGCATGTGTACCAGAGCATTTGTGTCATGCAATGCCCGTGAAGGTCAGAGAGGGCACCAGGTCCCTTGCAACTGGAGTTATGGACGGTTGTTAATTGCCATGTGGGTGCTGGGAATTGAACCTCAGTCCTCTGCAAGAGCAGTCAGTGCTCTTAAGTGCTGAGTGATCGCTCCATCTCCCCAGCCCCTCTTCCATTTTTTGGAAACTGGTTCTCATTTCTGACACACAAACACACCTGGAATATCTATGTAGCCTAGGCTAGCCTCAAACTCAAGACAATTTTCCTGCCTCAGCATCTCCAGTGCTGGTATTATAGATCTGGGTCACCATGCCCAGCTTACCAGATTGTGAGCTTCTTAAGGGCACGACCAGCTCCCAGCCGTTGGTAGGTTGTCTGTTTAGTAATACAGGGCCTGACACTGGCTCCAAACTCCATTAGTAAATGTGTGCTCAAGGAACTGCATTCCAAAGCTATGTGGCGCTCTGAAGATGGGCCACTGCACTTTCTCTTCCTCACTCTGTGTCGCCCATCAGTGTGTATAGAACACCATGAGAAAAACCGAGTCAGTAAGGCCCATTGAGTTAGAGCCACCTCCAGCTGGAAGGGACCAGCTCGCGGAGCTGAGCTTGAGGACAGCATCCACCATCAGCATTAAGTTCCCTCACTTCAGCTCTGTACACCAAGCATGGTCCTGCAGCTGTCACAAGTGGGGACCCTTCCTGCCATGGGCCAGGGGCCACAGATTTTACAGGTGTGCGGAGCACTTTCAGGTGAGTCTAACAAAACCCAGCACTGAGTACCTTTCATGTGCTCCTATATTCTTGGAGTTCAAAAATGGAAGACACTGAAAGCAAAACAGCCATTTGTGATGCATAATGACACATGCCAGGAGAGAGCAAATGCCAGGAGCCATGGGCACAAAGAGATATGCACTCAGCCTAGGGCAGTCGGGGCATCTCTACGGAGGAAGATGACTTTGACACAGTGCCCTGAGAGGTAGGCAGGGAAATGCTCCCAGAGGGAGTGACACTGCCCTGTAATTCAAGATCAGATATCCCCCTGCCTGAAACCCTGGCCATTCCCAAAATAGATTTCTTAAACCCTGCAGCTGAGAATAACATACATACCATCTTCCTCAGTTTAACAAACTGGATCCAAATGGACTCAGTTCATCTCAACAGCCAGTTGCTTTCTGGTACATCCAGGGCCTTGGGGATAGGATGGGGCTTGATGTGAGCAAGTCTTCCTTAGCTGCTTCCATGCCGGTGCCAGCCGGCCAAGACGGACAGTACCTGAAAGGGGGAGTGAGGATTGAAAGAAAAAACAAGAGACAGAAAAGATACTTGGGAGGACTCTCAGTAGAGACTGCAGCCCCGGTTTATTTTAGCTCAGCCTTTTTACACAGCAGAACATCAGAGATGCCACCGTTTGCTTAGCTCAATTAGCTTCAACAGCTGTTTCTCCCACCTGTATCTGAGGGGCAAGGAGCGGTCAAATACTTGTTGTGAACTCCACCATTTAACCATCTGCCCTAAATTATAAACACATTCCTCCTGACTTGGCAGATTAGGTCAAACTCTAAGTAAACAAGCAAGCCTGCCACAGCTCAATGTACATAATGGATTAATAGCTCCCAACACTTCCAGAAAAAAATTGAGGGGGGCAGTTTACTGGGGATGGAACCCGGGACTTCACACACTCCACCAGTAAGTTGCATCCCCAGCCACAAATATTATAGGTCGCTTACTTTTCTCCGCTGTACCTTCCTGAAGTCACAGACATTTCACTGAAGGACTGGAGTGACGGGCTCAGTGGTTAAGAGCACTGGCTGCTCTTGCAGAGGTTTAATTCCCAGCACCCATATGGCAGCTAACAACCATCCATAACTCAGGAAATCCAATTCCCTTTTCTGACCTCAGCAGACACGGGGGGTGGTGTGAATTATATGCATACATCAATATACTCATACAAATAAAAATAATAAATATTTTTGTCCTTTTGAGACAGTGTCTCCCTGTAGCCCCAGCTGTCCTGAAATTCACTATGTAGAGCAGGCTGGTCTCTGTCTCACAGAGATCCACCTACCTCTGCCTCCAGAGTGCTGAGATTAAAGGTGTGTGCCACCACATCCAGCTCTAAATACTATATATATATATATATATATATATGTCTTTTTGAGACAGGGTCTCCCTGTAGCCCCAACTGGCCTGGAACTCACTATGTAGACCAGGCTGGCCTTGAACTCACAGAGATCCGCCTGCCTCTGCCTCCTCCCGAGTGCTGGGATTAAAGGTGTGCATCACCACACCTGGCCTAAATACTATATTTTTAAAAAGAAATTTCACTGAGAAAGCCCACCGTTTCTTGAATGGGGAAACCATTTATAAACCAGGGAACAATGACAAGACAATCTTTTTGTAAGGTTTGTTTTCTTTTTTTTATTATGTGTGTGTCTATATGAGCACATGCCATTGTGTGGGGATGCCAGTGCCCATGGAGACCTGAAGAGGGCATCAGATCCCTTGGGTTGGGGTTACAGAGCTGACATGGGTGCTGGAAACTGAACTCAGATCCTCTGGAAGAACACCAGCCACTAAGCCATCTCTCCAGCCTCCCCCCTCCACTTTTGTTTATTTTTGTATTTTTTGAGACAGGGTCTCCCTGTAGCCCCAGCTGGCCTGGAACTCACTATAGACCAGACTGGCCTCAATCTCACAGAGATCTGCCTGCCTCTGCCTCCCGAGTGCTGGGACTAAAGGCGTGCGCCACCATGTGCAGAGGCAAGACGATCTTGAAAAAATGTGTGCTTTCCACCTTCTAAACTGGATACAAAGGTAGAGTAATAAAGACAGCATGGCCCAGGATGAAGACAGGCATATAGACCGATGAAATCCAGAAGTGAATACTCATGTTTACGCTCAGGCGACTTTCCACATGAATCGTAAGATAATTCAGTAGAGAAGGAACAATCTTCTCAACAGTGCTGCCTAGCATGAGGTAACCACAAGCAAAAGATTGACACTGGGGGCTGGTGAGATGGCTCAGTGGGTAGAGAGGCTTGCCACCCAAACCTGGCGACCTGAATTCAATCCCTAGAGCCCATTTAAAAGTGGAAGAGGGCTGGAAAAACAGCTCAGTGGTAAAGAGCACTGGCTGTCCTTGCAGAGCACTGGGGTTTGGTTTCCAGCATTTAAACGATGGCTAACAAGTGCCCTTGACTCTAGTTCCTACAGATCTGATGACCCCTTCTGCCTTCTGCAGGTGCTGCGAGCACGTAGTGCACTTACTACATGCGGGCAATAACATTCATAAATTTTACATACATAAAAATTTTTTTAAATAAAAATTATTATTTTTATTATTTTATGTGTATGAGTATATTGCCTGCATGTATGTGAGTGCACCTGTGTCATGCAATGCCTCGGAGGTCAGAAGAGGGCTTTGGATTCCCCTGGAACTGGAGTTAAGGACGGTTCATAGCCACCTTGACGGTGCTGGGAATCAAACCTGGGTCCTCTGCAAGAGCAGTGGTCTTAACCACTGAGCCATCTCTCCAGCCCCAAAATAAAATTTTTTTTTAAGCAGAAGGAAGCCGGGCCTGGTGGTGTACACCTTTAATCCCAGCATTTGGGAGGCAGAAGCAGGCGTATCTCTGTGAGATCAGCATTTTAGCCTGAGTCAGAAATTCCATGGCATGTATGTGGAGATCAGAGGACAGCTTGTGGGAGTCAGTTCTCTCCTTCTACCATGTGGGTCCTGGGGATTGAATTCAAGTTTGTCAGGCTTGGTGGCAACCACCTTTACCCACTGGGCCATCACAATGGCCCCTTCTCCTTATCTGGCCTGGTATTCCCTGGAGCTCCTGCCCCCTTAACACTACAGCCTGTAGAATATTGGGGCTTGAGAATTCCAGGGTTGAGAAGGAGATGTGGACAATGGAAGGTGTGTCTGAGGGCCTTGGGGAGATTTTCCCCAGATAGGTCAAGCCACCTCTGGCACAGGGCAGGACGGCTCCAGGGAGGAGGGATGGTTAGGGGAACCCTAGTGGGAGAAAGGTGGGGAGGAAGAGATGAACCATAGGAGAAGAGAGAAATTTGGCCACAGCCCCAGCTTCTCCTGCCAAGTGAGAGCTGGGGTCCCCTTGGAGCTGGCACTGCCCGTCAGGTGGACTGTCCCGGGGTCTGGTTCTCTGTGAGGAGGCAGGTGAGACAGCAAGAGGGCCCTGGAGGGGAAGAAAAGAAAGCTGGGGTTGTGGGTCTGCATCCCTGGGGTTGGGGTACCCAGGGTGTCGCCAAGGCCTGGTATCATGAGTGGCCCAAGCTTCTAGTGGGCAGAATGAGGGCTGGAGAGATGGCTCAGCAGTTAAGAGCATTGACTACTCTTGCAGAAGACCCAGGTTCAGTTCCCAGTAGACAGGATGACCCTGTGAGAAGGACCGTCAGGGGAGTTGTACAGACCTGGGTTTGAACCCAGTTCCTTGCAGACAAGGACAAGACGTGTTATTGGACAAGACGTTGAGCCACTCTGAGCCTGGGTTTCATTACCTATAACAGGGAGGGCTGAACTCATACCTCACAGCTGTGAAGAGAATACTACTCTTGAACTTTCCAGCAAAGAGGAGGCCCTCCACTAACATTGCCTGGCTTGCTGTGGCTTAGAGAGGAAAAGGCCACCAAAAACCTCCAGGTCACAGGCTCTCCCTGAGGGAATGGGTGGGGTTGACCTCTGTGAACTAGGCAATTGTAGAAGTATCCCTGAGGCATCAGAGAAATGGTGCTGATGCTGCTTAAAGGAACTTGGGCTGGGGAGATAGATGGCTCATTCATAAAGTGCTTGCCTTATAAGCATTAGGACCTAAATTTGATTACCAGAATCTATATTTACACAATCTGGGCATAGTAACACAAATTTGTAATCCCAGCTCTAGGGAGGCAGAGACAGGCAGATCCCTGGGCTCTCTGGCCTGTCTAGCCTACTTGGCAAGCTCCAGGCCCCTGAGAAACCCTATCTCAAAAAAAAAAAAAAGAAAAAACTTAAAAAGGTAAAAATCAGCCGGGCGTGGTGGCGCACACTTTAATCCCAGCACTTGGGAGGCAGAGGCAGGAAGATCTTTGTGAGTTTAAGACCAGTCTGGTCTACATAGAGAGTTCCAGGCCAGCTGGGGCTACAGGGAGAACCTGTCCCAAAAAAGACCAAGAGGGGTGTTGGGGATTTAGCTCAGTGGTAGAACGTTTGCCTAGCAAGCGCAAGGACCTGGGTTCGGTCCTCAGCTCCAAAAAAAAAAAAAAAAAAAAAAGACCAAGGGGGGTAAAAAAGAGATAAAAAGCTGAATGCCATCCAAAGAGTGGTGCCTGACCTCTGTCCTCCACACGCATGTGCTCACACATGGATGGGCATCTGCACACACGTGCACTTGCACACACAAATACGCACACATATACATATGTGCAACACACACAAACTCAGTGACTGGAAGCTTGGAGAAGAAAAAAATAGCTTGAAGGATGGGACTGGGGGTACTAGAGGGCCGAGAAGTGGACTGTGGGCAACAGGGCCCTAGGGTGAGGACCAGAGTCCACCTGGGTTAGACCAGGACTCTTGTGTCCTGCACTATAACAGTAAAGCCCAAAGTGAGGGCCCATGGGAGAGGAAGTGGAAACCCTGAAGGAAGGCTTAATAAAGGGCATTTCCAGGACAGGGTGTGTGGGTGCTTTGGAAGCTAACAATTGCCACTGGAGCCTTGGAGTCCCCAAGACAGAGGGACAGATGTCCCCAGTCTCTGTGTCTCAGCTGTGTTGTAAGGACGTGAGATTTTCAAAACAGTCATGGTTGTTTTATTTTGTTTTGTTTCTGATGTGGTCTCAAGTAGTCCAGGCTTGCCTCAAATTCACAAGGTAGCCAAGGATGACTTTGAACTCCTGATCCTACTGCCTCCCCCTCCTTGGATTATAGGCCTGTGCTACTACCTCTGATTTTATGCAGAGCTAGGGATGAAACCCAGGTTTCATGATATCAATTGAACTATACTCCAGCCCCTAATGGGTCTTTTTAAAATGTACACTAATATCAGGGCTGGAGGGATGGCTCAGCAGTTAAGAGCACTGGCTGCTCTTGAAGAAGACCTGGGTTTGGTTCCCAGCACCCATATAGCGGCTAACAACATATGTCTGTGTCCTAGTTTGTTCTTCATTGCTGTGACAAAATACTCTGACCAATACCAACTTGGGGAGGAAAGGGTTTATTTGTCTTACATCTCCCAGGTTGCAGTTCATCAGGGAGCCCAAGGTAGGAACTCAGGGCAGGAACCTGGAGGCAGGAGCTGGAGCACAGGCCATGGAGGAATGCTGCTTACTGGCTTGCTCCCCTGGCCCCTGCTCAGCCTGCTTTCTTATGCAACACAGGCCCACCTGCCCAGGGGTAGCACCACCCACAGTGGGCTGGGCCCTCCCACATCACTCATCAAGAAGATGCCCTTCAGACACGGCCACAGGCCAGTCCAATAGAGGCAATTCCCCGATTGAGGCTCCCTCAACCCAGGTGTGTCAAGTTGACACTAAAGCTATCCAGCACAGTCTGTAACTCCAGTTCTGAAGGATCTGACGCCCTCTTCTGACCTCCACAGGCATTGCATGACACAGGTGCACCTACCTGCATGTAGGCAAAAATTCAAACACATAAAATAAAAATAATAGGGGGGTAGAGAGATGGCTCAGTGGTTAAGAACACTGACTACTCTTGCGGAGGACCCAGGTTTGATTCCCAGCACCCATATGGCAGCTATGAACCATCCTTTACTCCAGTACCAGGGGAATCTGATGCCCTCTTCTGACCTCTGCAGCATTGTACGACACGGGTGCACTCACATTTTATGTGCATGCAGGCAATACACTCATACATATAAAATAAAAATAATAAATAAAAT